>NW_017670679.1:361166-383160 GCF_001879085.1 Nicotiana attenuata
TCCGATCTGAAGAGAAGTAGGTATTTGGAATGAGGGGAGGAAGGGGATTTTAGGGTGTTAATTTGGTAGTGAACGGAGGTGGCACCGGCAGTGGGTGGTGGTGGGATTTTAAGGCGGCTACTAGGGTTCTAATTCTCTGAAGAGAGAGGGGGGGTGTGAGAGAGACGATTGAGAGGGGGGTGGGCTGGTTCGGACATTTAAATACTTAAGGGGGTGCAGTTCTGATCCGTTGGATCAAAGAACATCAACGGCCCTGATCGAGCCTTACTAAAACGGGGTCGTTTGGGTTGCTGAGGGGGGGACCAGGTGGGGAACGGATTTGGGCCGGTTTGGCCGGGTTTGAGGAACAAAAATTTTGGGCGTGGTGGTCTTAAACTAAAACTAGCCCAACTGATTCTCTTCTTCTTTTATTTCCTTTTCCTTTTCAATTTTTTTCAAAATTCTTCTAAAATTAAATTAAAAATAAATCTAAATTAATTCCTAATCAAATTATCCTATCAAATTAAATTAATTAACACCAAATTATGATTACCACAACTAAGTTAAGTACCAAATTAAAGGGAGAATTACCAAAAATCAAAATTTAAATTAAAAGGCAAAAATAGACTATTTTTTGTGATTTTCCATTTTTATAAAGCAACTTAATTAATAATTAATTCTTAAAAATGCAAAGTTAAATCCTAAATGCTAATGCAACATATTTTTTTTTGTATTTTTCATTCATTAAATAAAATAAACATGCACAAACAATATGCAAACAATAACAGAAAATGCCACAAAATCCACAAAATTGCAAATAATGGAAAAATTATTTTGTTTTGAATTTGTGAGAGTAATTCATATAGGGCAAAAATCACGTGCTCACATCGTGCAGTAACACCTAGGAACCTCATCACATCCAGACATATCATATTGCTTGAACCTGAAAATTTATGGAAAACAATATTCTTTGTTTGGTTAAGTTGTGATGATCCGCAAAGAATAACGTAAAATGCGCGGGGTTTTTATAGGTTAGAATGAGTGATTTTAGGTTGCACAACGTATATTGTTCATGAGCCATATTTCACTAAGAATGGAATAATTACAGTACAAGTGCAAACAGACTTTTTTCAGTTCGACAAGACAATACGTGCATTAAATTTATACTATTTTCTGAGCTGGTGTATAACACAAATTTTTATGGCGCTATGTTTCATTTACAATGAATTCTTTACGGTACAAGCACGTGCAGGCTTTTTCACGTCGACAAGACAAGACGCACATTAAATTTGTATTGTTTACTAAGCTACTGCATAACGCATATTGTTCATCCGCCATGTTTCACTTTCATTGGAATCCTTACGGTACTAGTGCGTACAGTCTTTTCCAGGTCGACAAGACAAGATAGCTGTCACGACCCAAACTACCATGTCATGATGGCGCCTATCGCGGTACTAGGCAAGCCGACTCTTTACCAAAACCATCACGATATTTCATTTCGAAGATAAATTCAAGCTATTTAATAATAAAACTTTATAAAGAAATTCTGAATAATGAAAGTGCGAAAAGAAAAGCCCGACATCGGGGTGTCACTAGTCATGAGCATCTACTATGATTTGTCCAAAAATACTAAGACTAACACAGTCTGGAAAGTAACTATGAACAACTATAGGAAGATAGGAGGGAGAAGAGCAGGGCTGCGATCGCCAACAGCCACCTTGCTAACTCCAAGAAGATCTACAGCTAGAACAGTCAACAGCCACTACCGGGTCCTAATACACCTGGATCTGCACACAAGGTGCAGGGAGTAACGTGAGTACGCCAACTCAGTAAGTAACCAAAGTAAATAAAGGTTGAGAAGCAGTGATGAGCAATAAAGCATATAAAGTTCATATCGTGAAATCTCAGTAAAATACAACAGGCTTTTAAAATCAGAGTTTGAATCAAATCATCTCGTTTAAGCCCAGCTCTAGTAATAATCATTTAAAGATATTTTTCAACAGTTTTCAACAAGGCTCAATTCAAAGGTGAGCAAAAATGATGAAATCATAAGCCGCCCCTCGGGCCAAACATCACTCGTATACAGCCCTTCGGGCAAACCTCATAGTCACTCGTATACAGCCCATCGGGCATACCTCACAATCACTCATAAACAGCCCATCGGGCATACGTCACCATCACTCATGCCTCCCAATCACTCAGCACTCAGCACTCGCACTCAGTAGGTACCTGCGCTCACTGGGGTGTGCAGACTCCGGAGGGGCTCCTCAGCCCAAGCGCTATAACAAGCCGACTCGTGACATAAATCAATCAGATCCTCGGCCTATATCAAAACATGCTGCGGCGTGCAGCCCGATCCCATAAATATCCTCACAAATCAGGCCCTCGGCCTCACTCAGTCATAAACCTCTCAACCCACTCGGGCTCTCAGTAAAAATAGGGTACTTAGCCCAAAACAACATTTATATGCATCAATACAGAGTAATAAAGATTGAGTTATGAAATAAATAAGTATAACATGACTGAGTATAGTTTTTCAATAAAAAACAGTGAGAGGATAGCAAGAAAAAGGCCCCTAAGGGTCTAAACAGCTCTGGCACAAGGCCCAAACATGGCATTCAGCCCAATTTACAGAAACTCTTTCTATATCACATAAGTATCATATAGTTTCAACCAAATACGCAACTTTACAGTTGCTACGGGACGGACGAAGTCACAATCCCCAGCGGTGCACACCCACACGCCCGTCACCTAGCATGTGTGTCACCTCAAAATAGTAAAACGATATGAAATCCGGGTTTTCATACCCTCAGGACTAGATTTACAATTGTTACTTACCTCAAGCCGATCAAATCCTACTCCGCGATGCCCTTGCCTCTCGAACCGGCCTCCAAGTGCCTCGATCTAGCCATAAACAATTCGATACAATCAACATGAGCTAAAAGAATGAATCCCATAAGAAAATCCTAAGCTTTAGGTCAAAAATCAAAAAGTCAACTCAAAAGCGGGCCGCGGGCCCACGCCTCGAAATCCGATAAAAGTCGCAAAATCCGGCAACCCATTCTATTGTGAGATAATCATACTAGTTTCACTCAAATCCGACTTCGATTCGGATTTCAAATCCCAAAAATTCATTTTATGAAACTCCACCAATTTTCCCCAAATTCCATCCCAAATCACGAATCGAATGATGAATTCAATGATATATGCATGAATATTAGCAAAAACCAAGTTGTATCATTACCCTGATGAATTTCTTGAAAATCTCTCAAAAAATCGCCTTAAACCGAGCTCCCAAAGTCCAAGATGTGAAATAAAATCCTAAGCCTTGCTTATATAGTGCTCTCTGAACCTTCACTGTGCGGTCCGCAAAAACCTGCCACGACCGCGGGTCCTGAGCCATTTTCCATCCACGGTCCGCATAAAACTCACTACGGCCGCACACCCCTCACCGCGGTTCGCATAATTTTGTCGCGGCCGCATAGCACCTCTGCGGTCCGCATAATTTCCTCTGCGGCCGCATAACACCTCTACGGTCCGCACCAATTTTGTGTGGTCCGCACTTCCAAGACCAGAGACCAGATACAGTTGACACCGGAAATTTGCCATCTCCCAAAGTCAAATAATGATCCGCTAACCACCTGAAACTCATCCGAGGTCCTCGGGACCTCAACCAAGCATACCAACATATCCCTTAACATCATTCAAACTTAGTCGAACCTTCAGATCTCCCAAAACAACATCAAAATACCAAACTACCCTCAGATTCAAGCCTAAGAACTTCTAAACTACCAAATACCGCACATGACGCCGAAACCTACCAAACCTCGTCTGAATGACCTCAATTTTGCACACACGTCACAATTAACACTACGAACTTACTCCAACTTCCGAAATTTCGTTCCGACCCCGATATCAAAATTTTCCACTGCCGACCAAAAATCGTCAAATTTCCAATTTCGCCAATTCAAGCGTAATTCTACCACAGACCACAAATTACATTCCGGACGCGCTCCCAAGTCCAAAATTACCTAACGGAGCTAACGGAACCATCAAAATTCACATACCAGATCGTGTACACATAAGTCAATATCCAGTTGGCTTTTCCAACTTAAACTTCTAAATAGGAGACTAAGTGTCTCATTCCACTCCAAGACCACTCCGGACACGAACCAACCAACACGATACGATAAAACACGGTTGAAGAACACAAAAGGAAGCAGAAATGGGGAAACGGGGCTATAACTCATGAAACGATCGGCCGGGTCGTTACATCCTCCCCCTCTTAAACAAATGTTCGTTCTAGAACGAGTCTAGAAATATACCTAAAGCCTCAAATAGGTGTGGATATCTGCTCCGCATCTCCCGCTCGGTAACCCAAGTAGCCTCCTCCACGGGCCGACCTCTCCACTGCACTTTCACTGAAGCTATATCCTTCGACCTCAACTTTCGGACCTACCGCTCCAAAATATCCATTGGCTCCACATCATAAGTCAAATCACCATCTAACTGAACCGTGCTAAAATCCAAGACATGAGACGGATCGCCGATATACTTTAGGAGCATAGAAACAATACTGGATGCACACCCGACAAGCTAGGTGGCAAATCAAGCTCATAAGCCACCTCCCCAATCCTCTGAAGCACCTAAAAAGGCCCAATGAACCGAGGGCTCAGCTTGCCCTTCTTCCCGAATCTCATAACACCCTTCATGGGTGAAACCTTCAGTAAAACCTTCTCTACAACCATATAAGACACATCACGAACCTTTCTGCCAGTATAACTCTTTTTTCTTTACTGGCTGTACAAAGCCGCTCCTGAATCACTTTCACCTTGTCCAAAGCATCCTGTACTAAGTCTGTACCCAAAAGCCTAGCCTCGCCCGGCTCGAACCATCCCACTGGAGATCTACACCGCCTCCCATACAAAGCCTCATATGGAGCCATCTGAATACTCGATTGATAACTGTTGCTGTAAGCAAACTCGGCGAGTGGAAGAAACTGGTCCCATGAACCACCAAAATCAATAACACAAGCGCGCAACATGTCCTCCAATATCTGAATAATGCGCTCGGACTGCCCGTCCCTTTGAGGATGAAAAGTTGTGCTCAACTCAACCTGGGTACCCAGCCCTCGCTGCACGGCCCTCCAAAACTGCGATGTAAACTGTGTGCCTCTATCTGAAATGATGGAAATCGGCACTCCATGAAGGCGAACAATCTCTCCGATGTAAATCTCAGCTAACCGCTTTGAAGAATAGGTAGTACACACAGGAATGAAGTGTGCAAACTTGGTCAGCCGATCCACAATCACCCAAATAGCATCGAACTTCCTCAAAGTCCGTGGGAGTCCAACTACGAAATCCATGGTGACCCGCTCCCACTTCCACTCTAGAATCTCTATCTGCTGAAGCAAGCCACCCGATCTCCAATGCTCATATTTCAACTGCTTACAATTGAGACACCGATTTACAAATCCCACTATATCTTTCTTCATTCTCCTCCACCAACAGTGTTGTCTCAAATCCTGGCACATCTTCGCGGCACCCGGACAGACAGAATACCGCGAACTATGGGCCTCCTCTAGAATCAACTCCCGAAGCCCATCTACATTGGGCACACATATCCGGCCCTGCATCCCCAATACCTCATCATCACCAATAGTCACATACCTGGTACCATCATGCAGAACCTTGTCCTTGAGGACAAGCAAATGAGGATAATCATACTGACGCTATCTGATACGATCAAGCAAGGAAGACCGAGAAACCACACAAGCTAGGACCCGACTGTGCTCCGAAATATCCAACCTCACAAACCAATTGGCCAAGGCCTGAATATTAACTGCCAGAGGTCTCTCCCCAATAGGAATGAATGCAAGACTGCCCATACTCACCGCCTTCCTACTCAAGGCATCGGTCACTACATTGGCCTTCCCCGGATGGTACAAAATAGTAATATCATAGTCCTTTAGCAGCTCCAACCATCTCCGCTGCCTCAAATTGAGATCCTTTTGCTTAAACAAGTGCTGGAGGCTACGATAATCAGTAAACACCTCACATGACACACCATAGAGATAGTGCCTCCAAATCTTCAATGCATGAACTATGGCAGCCAACTCCAAATCATGAACAGGGTAGTTCTTCTCATGGGGCTTCAATTGACGAGAAGCATGAGCAATCACTCTACCCTCCTACATCAACACACACCCAATGCTGACCCAAGAAGCATCACAATATACCATATAAGAATTTGAAGCTGATGGCAAAACTAACATTGGAGTTGTGGTCAAGGCGGTCTTGAGCTTCTGAAAGCTCGCCTCACACTCATCCGACCACCTGAAAGGAGCACCCTTTTGGGTCAATTTGGTCAAGGGTGATGTGATAGATGAAATTACCTGAACGAACTAACGGTAATAAACCGCTAAACCAAGAAAGATACAAATCTCTATGGCTGAGGACGGCCTGGGCCAACTCTGGACCACCTCTATCTTCTACTGGACACCATGTGCCCCAAGATTGCCACTAAACTGAGCCAAAACTCACACTTGGAGAACTTTTCATAAAGCTTCTCCTCCCTCAACTGCTACAATACAACTCTAAAATGCTCGGCATGCTCATCCTGGCTACGGGAGTACACTAGGATATCATCAATGAAAACAATAACAAACGAGTCGAGATAAGGCCGAAACACGTTGTTCATCAAATGCATGAACGTTGCTGGGGCATTAGTCAACCCAATAGATATCACAAGGAACTCATAATGACCATATTGGGTCCTAAATTTGTCTTAAGATTGTCCGAGTCCCTAATCTTCAACTGGTGATACCCTAACCTGAGATAAATCTTGGAGAACACTCTCGCTCCCTGAAGCTGGTCAAATAAATCATCAATGCGCGGCAAGGGATACTTGTTCTTGATTGTGACTTTGTTCAACTGCCTGTAATCAATGCACATTCTCATAGTGCCATCCTTCTTCTTCACAAATAGAACAGGCGCACCCTAAGGTGACACACTAGGCCGAATAAACCCCCTATTAAGGAGTTCCTGAAGTTACTCCTTCAATTCCTTTAACTCCGCCGGTGCCATACGATACAGTGGAATAGAAATGGGCTGGGTCCCCGACGCCAAATCAATACCGAAGTCAATATCCTTGTCCGGCGGCATGCCCGGCAGGTCTGTAGGAAACACATCCGAAAAATCTCTCACCACCATAACTGAATCAATGGTAGGCGACGCTGCACTAACATCCCTTACAAATGCCAAATAAGAAAGACAACCCTTCCCAACCATCCGCTGAGCCTCCAAAAATGAAATCACCCTACTAGGAACATAATCCCACGAACCTCTACACTCAATCCGTGGCACCCCCGGCATAGCCAACGTCACCGTCTTAGCGTGAAAGTCCAGAATAGCATGACATGGAGACAACCAATCCATGCCCAATATCACATTAAAATCAACCATACTAAGTAGGAAAAGGTCTACTCGGGTCTCCAAACCCCCAATAGTCACAACACAAGACCAATATACGATGTCCACAACAATAGTATCGCACACATGAGTAGATACATGAACAGATGAAACAAGAGACTTGCGAGGCATAACCAAATAATGAGAAAAATATGATGGCACATATAAAAAAGTGGAACCAGGATCAAATAATATTGAGGCATCCCTGTGGCAAACTGAGACAATACCTGTGATCACAGAATCTGAAGCAATGGCATCTGGTCTGGCTGGGAGTGCATAGAAACGATCATGGCCACCACCTGATCGACCTCCCCTCTAGGGCGACCCCTAGCTGATTGACCTCCACCCCTAGCTGACTAGGCAGGTGGGGAAGTAATTGGTGCTGAAGTCGGTGGCTGACTCCTCTACTGAGCGGACCCCCGTGACGATGAGGATATTGCCTCCACATATGCCCCAACTCCCCACACCCAGAACAACCCCCTTGTGCTGGTGACGGGGACTGAACAGAACCTCTAGCACCGGGATAACTGGTAGAAGAACCTGGCATGGAGGAGCTCTGAACTAATGGAGCACGGGACGAGCTGTAGGCTGGGAGGCACTAAGTGATGAATGGCCCTGATGCAAAATGTGAGAACCATGGCTCGATGATGCTCCACGGCGAGCTGACTGAGCATGTCTGAATGGACAGCCTCTGCCATGCTGGACTGACCCCCATGAGGAGCACCACCAAAACTACCGGATCCCCGAGGCCTCTTGGCCTCCCTCTCCACTCGCTACTGTCGACGAATCGACTTTAAGTACCGAGAGAGAAATGTCAATAGAATTTGCAACTGATATGTGAGGCCATCAACGAACTCCCTGATCCTCTCCCTGTCTATGGAAAACAACCAAATAACATGACGGGCCAACTCAGAAAATCTCATCTCGTACTGCATAACAATCATATCATCCTGATACAACTGCTCGAACTGCCTGCACAGCTCCTCTCTACTGGACTGCGGCACATACTTCTCCAGAAAGAGAACGGAGAACTGCTACCAGGTAAGGGGCGCTGCACCAACATGCCTACGCCTCTCATACGCCTCCCACCAAGTGAAGGCAGCTCCAGAGAACTGAAATGTAGTGAACGAGACTCCACTGGTCTCCAGAATACCCGTTGTACAGAGAATCCTCTGACACTTGTCCAAGAAACCCTGGCATCCTTGCCTTTTCTACCACTGAAAGTCGAAGGCTAGAGTCTACTAAAACTCTCCAATCTACGCTGCTCATCATCAGGCATGACGGGAACCACATAGTCCTGAGCAGGTGCAACCAGATGGGATGGTGGTGCCCCCGGTGTCTGAAGTCCCTGAACAACCTGCTCGAGTGTGCGGCGGGAGTCTAAGTGCCACCCCGGCCTGGGAAGTAGCTGCTGTAGTAGAAATAGTGACCGCCTGAGCAAGACTGGTGCACATGGTAAAAATCTGAGCTAAGGTCTCCTGAAGACCTGGAATAACGATAGGCATAATCGGAGCCTGAGCTGGTCTCGCTGGAGCATCCACAACTGGGACTTGATCATGAACTGGGGCAACTGGTGGATCTGTAGGTGCTGCCCTAGCTATTGTGCGCGTTACACCCCTGCCCCTACCATGGCCTCGACCGCGACCTCGGCCTCTCGCGGCCCCAACTGGTGGTACTGGTGGTCGTCCGTCCTTACCGGTAGAACGTGTCTTCACCATCTATGAGAGAATAGATAACAGAAGTTTAGTTACCAGAATCAACAGATTCGCACGACAAGAATTCAAGAATGTGAAGTTTTCCTAAAGGTTCCGCAGCCTCTCGTAGATAAGTACAAACGTCTCCGTACCGATCCGCAAGACTCTACTAAACCTGCTCATGACTCGTGAGACCTATGTAACCTAGGCTCTGATACCAACTTATCACGACCCAAACTACCATGTCGCGATGGCGCCTATCGTGGTACTAGACAAGCCGACTCTTTACCAAAAACATCACGATATTTCATTTCGAAGATAAATTCAAGCTATTTAATAATAAAACTTCATAAAGAAATCTGAATAACGAAAGTGCGAAAAAAAAAGCCCGACATCAGGGTGTCACTAGTCATGAGCATCTACTACAATTTGTCCGAAAATACTGAGACTAACACAGTCTGGAAAGTAACTACGAACAACTATAGGAAGATAGGAGGGAGAGGGTTGCAATTGCCAACAGCTACCTTGCTAACTCCAAGAAGATCTATAGCTGGAACAGTCAACAGCCACTACCGGGTCCTGAAACACCTAGATCTGCACACAAGGTGCAGGGAGTAACGTGAGTACGCCAACTTAGTAAGTAACCAAAGTAAATAAAGGCTGAGAAGCAGTTACGAGCAATAAAGCATTTAAAGTTCACATCGTGAAATCTCAGTAAAATACAACATGCTTTTAAAATCAGAGTTTGAATCAAATCATCTCGTTTAAACCCAGCTCTAGTAATAATCATTTAAAGATATTTTTCAATAGTTTTCAACAAGGCTCAATGCAATGGTGAGCAAAAATGATGAAATCCTAAGCCGCTCCTCGGGCCAAACATCACTCGTATACAGCCCCTTGGGCAAACCTTACAGTCACTCGTATACAACCCTCCAAACATACCTCACAATCACTCATAAATAGCCCCTTGGGCATACGTCACCATCACTCATGCCTCCCAATCACTCAGCACTCGGCACTTGCACTAAGTAGGTACATGCGCTCACTAGGGGTGTACATACTCTGGAGGGGCTCCTTCAGCCCAAGCGCTATAACAAGCCAACTCGTGGCATAAATCAATCATGCCCTCAGGCTATATCAAAACATGCTGCGGCGTGTAGCCCGATCCCATAAATATCCTCACAAATCAGGCCCTCGGCCTCACTTAGTCATAAACCTCTCATGTCACTCGGGCTCTCAGTAAAATAGGGTACTCAGCCCAAAATAACATTTATATGCATTAAAACGGAGTAATAACGACTGATTATGATATCAATAAGTATAACATGACTGAGTATAGGTTTTCAATCAAAATCAGTGAGAGGATAGTGAGAAAAAGGCCCCTAAGGGTCTAAACAGCTCTGGCACAAAGCCCAAACATGGCATTCAACCCAAACATGGCATTCAGCCCAATTTTCTTTTCGCGGTCCGCATAAAACTCACTGCGGCTGCACACCCCTCACCGCGGTCCGCACAATTTTGTCGCGGCCGCATAACACCTCCGCGGCCGCATAATTTCCTCTACGGCCGCATAACACTCTCTGCGGTCCGCACCAATTTTGTGCGGTCCGCACTTCCAAGACCAGAGACCAGATACAGTTGACACCAGAAATATGCCATCTCCCAAAGCCAAATAATGATCCGCTAACCACCCGAAACTCACTCGAGGTCCTCGGTACTTCAACCAAGCATACCAACACATCCTATAACATCATTAAAGCTTAGTCGAACCTTCGGATCTCCCAAAACAACATCAAAATACCAAATTACCCTCGCATTCAAGCCTAAGAACTTCTAAACTTCCAAATACCGCACATGATGCCAAAACCTACCAAACCTCGTCGGAATGACCTCAGAGTTTGCACACATGTCACAATTGACACTATGAACTTACTCCAACTTACGGAATTCCATTCCGACCCCGATATCAAATTTTTTCACTACCAACCAAAAATTGCCAAATTTCTAATTTTGCCAATTCAAGCCTAATTCTACCACGGACCTTCAAATTATATTCCGGACGTGCTCCCAAGTCCAAAATCACCTAATGGAGATAAAGGAACCATTAAAATTCACATCCGAGATCGTGTACACATAAGTCAATATCGGGTTGAATTTTCCAACTTAAACTTCTAATAGGAGATTAAGTGTCTCATTCCACTCCAAGACCACTCCAGACCCGAACCAACCAATACGATACGATAAAACACGGCTAAAGAACACAAAAGGAAACAGAAATGGAGGAAACGGGGCTATAACTCATGAAACAACCGGTCGGGTCGTTACAATAGCACAAGCGTCATGTTGAACTACCTCCTATTTGGTTCTTCTTAAGTTGAACCAAATTTTATTTTATAGTTATTCATTTAAACAACAGTTTCAAAAATGCCACTTAAATTTAACAAGTGGTTTATGAAGAGGCAAAAAGGTGAAGGTAGTTCAAAAGATCCACATGGAACACGTCAGAACACAATCGATCCCTTCCTTGAAAAAAAACATGCTAGGTTGCTATACTGATTTGGAGGATGACAAGTGATATGGTGTTTTACGTCCCTTGATAAATAAGCCCATCAATAGACATATAGATCTCAAAATTGCAGGGCAAATTATTGAGGGGGAACCGTATTCCACAAAGCCTGAAGGTATGCGAATTTGGGGTGAAAACCTACAATGGGTTCCCCTATACTCAAAAAGGTGTGATTATGAAGTATTATGTCATTGGAATGGGCTAGTTGTACCACAAGCATTGTCTGCAACGTTCCAAACTAACACACAAAAAAATGAACCAGAAGTTATTCGGCATTTGATCAAAGAGATTTTAGAGATGGAAAAGGCACTAGCCGTTCATCATGCACTGGATGATCTTAACTACCTCCAAGGAACAGAGGATCATCATTGGGCTTTATTAGAGAATGAAAAATTGTATAAAGATCTTGACTATCATGTATTCCCAATAGTTGTGGAGTGTGAGTGAGTACCAAAATTTCTACCGCAAACGTTGGACATAGGAGTGTCATATTGTTGTAGAAATGAAGCAAGTGGTCTTATTGATAATAGCGATGAAATACGAGAATGTGTGTCAATTGGGGCCTAGATTATGATGCCTCCGGTCCGGACGGATGCGAACAACACAGTGACGAAGAAGATGAAGAAAATGGCAATAAAGAGACCAACGAAAGTAACGATGAATTAGTGCCCGACAGTGATGATAATGAAGAATGAAAATCATTATTTTTTTCTTCAAGTTTTTTTAAGTATTCTATTGAATCTTCAAGGCGAAGTGTCAAATAGAGTTAAAACTATTTGAAATATAATTTTATTCATTAATATTGCAAGCGCACACCATTATAGACACTTATTCCTACTAAATATACTACTACAAAAACTAATCTTATGCTTAAAATTGCCAATATTGGATGAACTGCCACCAGGAGCTAAATTGCCACTGCTTCCCAAATCGATTGTAGGACATTTACGGTGATCGTGTCCTGTTTGAGAACATATACCACATTTGCACGCATACATGGTATCACTAACATCCATTTGGTTCCATATTCGCTTTCTTTTTTGGACTTTCCTGCGACGCAAGAAATCTTTGTTACAAAACATTTTAAATTGTTCCGGTGGCCAATAATGCTCAGAACTCACTGGTTGGAAGTGGCCGCTATAGGTATTTGCATATGCAGCCACACTATATTCTTTATCAACATACCTCGTCGCTGCAAACCCAGCATATTGAAAGCATTTTATGGCAAGTGATAAATCGACCATTTCCCACATGAACATAATCGCGTGGGTTCATTGATGGTGTGGGTATTATTACCACGGTTTCGATGCAAACCGCTGTGAACTTCAAAATTATTTCGATCGCTGCAATATTGCAAATATGTATGCCACTGTGCTCGCTTCCTATATCGATCAAATCATTCATCAGTTGTGGCATAAATTGAACGCCCCTTTCCAACAAGGACGATGCACTGCAGAATCTTTCAACAAACCTCTCTACCAGCTGCTTGAATGACATTCGCACCATGGCAGTGACATGAAAACCACGGACAGACTTCAAAAACCCGTTGAAAGACTCTGACATAATTGTCGTCAAAATTCCCCATCTTCTGTCATCATCCTTATGCAAAGTCCACATATCAAGCTCATGTTGCATCAACCAACGATAAGCTCCTTCATCTTCCTGCCTAATACATTCTATTCGCATCCTGAATTTATACTCTTGATAGTTTGTTGCAGTCATCTACATTAAATCATGTAAGATCTTGTTCGGATAAGTCCGTTGGAAGTTGGCCTTCAAGTGCCTAACCAAGTAACGGTGGTAGGTGTACAACTCTTTCCATGCATCCAAAGTATACACAGAACTTAAAATCCACCGTGCCGATCAGATATTAGACAAATACCTGAACACTATCTCACAACGTGCTCCTTCAAGTGGTTTAAAAACCATGTCCAAGTCTCTTGAATTTTATTGGCACAAATAGCAAATGCAAGGGGAATTATGCTTCCATTAGCATCTATTTCAACGGCAATCAACATCTTTATATCATACTTCCCATATACATGTGTGCCGTCTTTGGAGATTACCGACCGACAATGAACAAAATCAATTGATGGTTTAAATGCCCAGAACACATATCTGAATGTGTATTCTGGTAAGTTAGGACTCCGATCATGCTTCCATTCAACAACTATCCCGGTTTAAAGTATTGCAAAGCAGCCATGTACCTAGGTAGAGCCGCAAATGACTTATCCCAATTACCATAAACAATCTCAAACGCACGTTTATGCCCGAGAAATGCCTTTCTTTTGATGATGGTATACCCATATACTTGCGCAACTAATGTTACGCTCTTTCATCTTGTACCTTATGGACGATTCAATGTGTAGAATCAAAACAAGGGAATTCAATTAAACATTCAAGTTAAAATAATTCCCATTGAATGTGTCCATATCACAAGTTTGCTTGCTAATCCCCATGATCCACATATTAGTTTTCAACTTTTTCGCACGCAGCTTCCACTTATAACCTTGGTCCCATCTACGATAAACAACCTTATATATTTTCTTAGATGACTCAACAACCTTGATCTCACAGTAATTTTTTATGCTGTGAATTTGCACCCCCCCCCCTTGCTAAAGCGCGACTTGTACCAAAAAGCATTTTCTTATAGAGCTCTGTTGGTCTAGATTTATCCCATATTGATGTACAAATGTCATCAAGATCCCTTGTGAGGGCTTCTACATCCGGCATACTGGCATGTGATCAAGGTAGGGAATCTCCCTTAAAGGAAAGAGCACACGGGACTCGTACATTGTGGGTCTAACGATAGGTGAAGTCTGTATATATATAGCATGCTTAGTTGTGGCATCATGCTCCCTCGTCAAATTGGGTTGCTCATTCTCACTCTTATCTGCGAAGTGTGGTTCCTCATTGTCGCTCTTATTAGAGAAGGATGTATCATCTCCAGACTCATCAGCGTTGTTGTCATAATCACTGTCATCTTCCTCACTCTTGCATCTGCCATATCCCGATTCAATATATCGTGATCGCGTAACTAAGCTAGGACAGGATCGTGATGTGCTCGTTTTCATTGCACAACCAATAAAATAATGAGTTCCTTAGAGTCATCCCAACATAATATATTAACTTTATCTCTTAACTTATAATCCATGATCTGTAAATAGCTCATGATGCATATTATCGAGTTGTTGATGACTCGCGGATGGACCAGCATGATCCAAACCTCCAAAATTATGTATATTCCAAATGTTGGTTGGTTCATAAATTATAAAATTCACATCTGGTCGGTAATCCCTTTGAAAGATATAAGTGTTAGTACGAATATGATATGTAAAAGAAATCATTATACTACAATAGGGAAAGTTAAAATTTACCATTCGGCGTGTGAATTATGTAAACTTAGTGACCCTCCATAATGCTGCATTGGGGAGAAATTATGTCCTCGCTCCTCATTCGCCCGTGGAGATAAGTTAGGATCTGGCCAGACTCTTTCATACGGAACTTGTTCAGATAAAACTGCTCCAAAAACACCACCAGGTGATTGAGTGTTATCCATATTTTGCGGATCATCAATATTGTTGACGTTTTCAGACCTGACATACATTTCCAGCATTTTTAACACAAATAACATCCCAGAGTTCATCCAGATTCCTCAAAAAATCTTGCAGAGTTTCGTCGCCTTCGATGTTAAAGTCGGCATAACAAGCAACTCCTTGCGGAGTAAGCAAATAAGGATATATTCCGATTACCTTAATATTAACTGAACGTTGAGTCACACTCATTCTTTTACAAATCAAGGATACCAATCCGTCGTACTCCAATATGAGTAGAAACTTAACAATACTCTGTGGAGAACAACTACTGTACCCGGTTATTTTGCACTACAAACTCACCACCCCAATATAATGCAATCCTAATTTTTCGCTCTTTAGACATTGTAGCAAAATTCAAAAAAATATTGATAAATATGAAGTGATACAAAGGATGCTAAAGAATGAATTTTTCTTTTTGAAGAACGAGTGTTGGACCTTAAGTAAGCAAATATCCAATGCGAGGGGATGGCAATTGGTATGGATAGCACATGTGATATATGCGATGTATGTATAGCGCATATAATACATGCGCTTTACTCACCAATTATTATGGATCAGCAAATAGTAAGCACAACACATGTATTTCATGCGCTATACGTTAACGGGGTAACTGACATTAAGGTATAGCGCATTAAAAACATGCGCTATATACAAAAAAGTAATTCAAGTTATACTAGTAGCGCAACTAGGAATTTACTCAAATGTATTAAAATTTAAAAGAAATGAAAAAAAATCGAATAAAGAGTATTAAATACATGTCATATACCACTAAGACCTAATTTTTTCTATATATAAAGTGTATTTTTCGGTAAAGAGTGATCAATTGACGAACCTTTAAGACATGTAGTTTCACATGTTATATTCAATTTCTCACTTATCAAGTAATAGTAGTATCAAGTTATTACTCAACATATTAATTTGTGAACTTAAGAGCCCGTTTGGACATAAGAAATTTTTCACTTTTTTCGAAATTTTCTTATTTTTTTTCGAAATCATCGTTTGGTCATAAAATTTTCAATTTTCACTTGAAGATGTATTTTGGAATTTTTTCGAAAATTTGAAAAACTTCAAACAGCTATTTTTCAAAATTTTCTCAGATCACTCACAAAACTTTAAAAACAACCCAAAATTATATTCATGTCCAAACACAACTCAAATTTTCAGATTCCATTTTCACTTGAAAAATTTTTTCACTTTTTTTTGGAATTTTACAAATCTTATGTCCAAACGCCTACTTATTATTGTTTTAAGTATTTCAAAAATATCAAGAAGGACAAGCAAAGACTCAGCTTACGGTACTAAGTAGGCGTTTGGCCATAAAAAGTATTTTTTTTATTTTAAAAAAGTAGTATTTTGAGTTAAATTGAAAAATGATATTTGGAATTCGAAATTATGTTTGGACATGTATTTCACTTGAAAAAATATTGCAGTTTTGTGAGTGGGGAAAAAAATTCTGAAAACTTTGAAAAAGTGATCAAAACCACTTTTTAGTTTTTGAAAAAGTGATCAAAATATTGCTGTTTTGTCAATATATCACATATATTGACATTTTTTTCTTCATATTATTCCAATTTTCTTCCACTATGTTGGTGTTATGGTGCCTTCATTACTTACTACTACTGTATATAAAGTGAAGAAGGGTGTAGGAACACAACATTGTAAAATTGTACAAATGGGAATTTGAATTGTACCCTAAATATGGGCCATCTCTTAAACTTTTTTTTTTCCATAAACACGTGTACTACATCTGGAAATACGTGTACGTTGAAGTCTCTCTTCTTTCCCTTTAGGCTCTCTCTTCTCTCTAGCTGTCCCCGATTTTGCTTTGAATGTCCTTTGTTTCTTCTCCTTTTAGTACCTACCGGTGAATGATTTTGTTTTAGTCGTTAAACTCTTGCAACTCTTTGCCATCTCCAATAATATTTTTTGAGCAATTATATTCTTAGAACTTGGCAATAAAGAGAGGACTCATTCTTGAATCTAATTGGAACAACTTTATCTATTTGCTTTTGCTTATATTGACTAAGTCAGATCAAATATGTAGCATTTATCTTCATAATAAAGATGTATTATCTTAAGAAGTTGATATATGTTTATCTTTTAACAAGTATTGAGTATTATGTGTTATTAGGCTAATACTAAAATTAATATTTGTTAGTTTCTCTAATATGAATTTTCTACAGTGGTACATTTTATTTGAAAAAATAAGTTAACAGAGAAAGTAAACACTATTAGGACTCTAAGAATTTAACTAATATTTTTTTTAACTATCCCATGTATGTGATGGACTCTTAATACTTATCTTTGTAGGTGATATACTTATCATTATGTATGTATCCATATCATATAAATACAAGTAATACTGGCTCTCTATTTGTTGAGCCATTTAATGAAATCTATCATGGTATCAGATTAGCCAACAAAATTATCTCTAATTCCTTATTCTAAGCAGTCACAGAACTCATCATACACCATAATCAACATTGTTGGAGTTTTCTTCTAAACCTTTCCCACACATCCAGTGCTTTCCCACACCATTTTTCTTTACTATGGCATCATCTTCACCCTATACTTTTATTCCTCTATCCAAACCTGATGACACTATTCCATCCTCAAGCCTTAGTGTTGCTTTCTCACCTCCCCCTTTATCGTTTCCTCCTCTTATGTCGTCACTTTCTTCCATGACCTCATTAGTACCAAGGAATTTCTCATCTCCTAGCTTGCTGCCATGTCCTACTGCTGCTACTGCGCCACCTATATTTCCATCTGCTGATTCATTGGACTCAACTACTGCCTCAAATTTTCACTCTGTTGTTGCACTAGCAACGCCTAATTTCACCAATCTGATAACAATTAAGTTACAGTCTGTTGAAGATTATCTCACATGGCATACTCAGTTCACTTCCTTTCTCATATCTCATGATTTGCTTGGTTTTGTTGATGGTTCTATCCCTGCTGCCCCCCCCCCCCCTTCTTTGCAACACTACTGGTTTGCATCAACCGAATCCAAGCTACCGCTCGTGGGTTCGAATTGATCAAAGCATCCATTTTTGGATCTTTGCGACCTTGTCGCGTGAAGTTCTTGTCGACGTCCATCTTTTACCATCTTCACATGTATTTGGCTTTCCTTACTGTCACGACCCAAAAACCACAAGTCGTGCTGGCACCTAACTCAACTCACTAGGTAAGTGATCGCTGCCGACTCAACACTACACTAAGGTAGGAAGAGCGGGTTGCAACAGCTTTTACCCGAATAGTGGTTCGGGATCGAATTTCCACAGGGAGCTAGTAATCGAGTTGTATTGTCTGTTTAGTCTAGAATTGCAGTTGTGCTTCTAATATCACTTCAAACATCCTTGGTTTTGATTTTTATATCTACTATTATAAGACTAATGATTGAAGCTAAATCATGCTACGAGAATATTGCTAAGTTGTGATTAATATAGAGAAAGGCACTAGGGTCGTGACATTGCCTAGGTGGCTAATTAACGGGTAGATGCTACTAAGGATAGATTGACATATTTGGGGCTTATGCTATAACCGTTGCACAATTGTACCCACTCTCAAACCTCTCGGTAGAGAGAGTAATTTTGCCCAATTGACTCTCTCGAGACCAATTGGGTAGGCTAATTAGACCAAGCAACTAGGGTTCAAGTAGGGTGATTACTCTCTCGAGGTTTAACCCGTTAATTGGGACTACCATTTCTCATGGGTCCATCCCAATTCCTTGTTGGGTCAATTTTGGGGTTATAGACTCCCTTTCTCAAGAAGAGTTGAATCCACCAAGCTAGAATCAGTGTTTGCAACCACTAATCCTTAATTAAAACCTAAAATTAACCCAAATAGCAAACACCCAATATCAACCTAACCTTAGATGGCAACACCCATCAATTACCCACACTAGGGTTGAGCCACAACCCTAGCTAGTGAGTTTAGCTACTCATGCTAGATGCAAAAATTAAGGAAATAGATGAATAAGTAAATATATTAATCAATTGCAAGGAAGAAAATACAATATTGAAGAGTAAGAATGCCAAAAATGGCTAAACTAGGCGTTTTCACGAGCTTAGTAGCTTCAGAAAAACAAAACTTCACCTAAAAACAGAAAAAGGTTCTATTTATACTGGGCTGGAAAAATTAGACAAAAATATCCCTGCGGGGTCAGCGCGGACCGCGCAAACATGATCGCGGCCGTGCTGGCTCTTGAACTCTTGGCTTCTGCTTCTCTGAAGTTGAGGACCGCGTAAAAATGTAGCGCGGCCGCGGTGGAAATTGGAGCGGACGCACAGAATTGAGTGCGGGCCGCATTGCTTGGAAAGGGTCAAAACTAGGCTCTCTGAATCTCTGCTCCGCGGATCGCGTAAAAGTGTAGCGCGGTCACGGAGCCTGACCACGGACCACTTTGGATTAACTGTGGCCGCATAGCCTCCCCTTGAATTTTTCCATTCTCTGAACCTCCTAGTACGGCCGCGTTCATAGTTGCGCGGTCCGTACTAGGGCCTATTTTCCTCAACTTCCTTGGTCTTTGACACTTGAGCAGGTTTCACTCCTTTCTGAGCCGATATTTGACTTTCGTCGCTTTGTCGATCAAACCTGCAATCAAGTGCAACTTGTGAGCGTTTTGAGACCATTTTGTAGCAATTTTATGACAAAAGCGTAGGCAAGTATGAGCATAAAACACGTTAAAATCCTAACTTATCAACTCCCCTAAACTTAAGCCTTTGCTTGTCCTCAAGCAAACAAAATAAGAACCACCCCTTAAAGGAAAATCCACATAATTTCAGTCATCCTATGGCAATCTCAACAAGCATCAATTGGGACTAACAATTTCCCTCAATACGAATGCATCATTAACACATTTAACTTTTGAAATACCATGGATCAAGTGTGACGCAAGAGCATCAAGAGTTGACACATTTCATCAAAGAGCTTGTCTCAATTACTTTGGTCATTGTGGAACCCAAACTCAGACGTCCTAAACTCTCCCTAAGCGAACCTCGCCTTTAGAGTATTAACACACAAATCGAGGTTGATGGAGTTTCACTCATCTCTCTCAAGAAGAAGGTCACAAGTCCGGCTTTAGGTACCATATGCTTGCCCTTTATGTAAGTATCCACTAATGTAGGTTTCCTTCAACTCAAGATCCTATAGGGCTTTTGTGGAGTCATCATGAAGGCTTTTGGGTAAGGGTAGGACATGTTTTTATTCAAATGGGTTCAATCTTCCCTTAAGCACTTCTTTTGATTCATTATGGCACAACTCTTTTGACTCTTTTGAGTATTTCACTTCTTTACAAGGGGTTAGAGAGACACATTGTCACTCTTTCTTATGCAATTCAAAACATTTCTCCTTTTCTACTTTTTCCATACCTTTTTCTTTTCACTTTTGTTTCCTTTGACTCCCTTTTTATCTTGTTCACTTTGAACTTTCTTTTTGTCTTTTTTTTTTCTTTTCTTGCTTTTTCATTGCTTTCCCTTTTTCTTTTGCTTTTGTACCTTTCTACCACTTTACTTCCTTTCTTGTCTCCCCCCTCCCCCCCAAACTTAGACATTTGCCATTACTCAAGGGAAGATTTGGGTGCCAAGAGAGGGTAATCATTTAGAACGGGTATAGAGTTGTAGCATTGGTTCTTGAAAGAAAAGGTTTAAGGCTCAAAAGGGTTAACTAGGGATCATCTTTTTGGTAGACTATAGAATTGTTCAGCTTAACATTCGGATCAAGGAGAGCCTATAATCACTTCTCAAGTCAAATTTCACCTAGGATTTCGCCTCAACAGACATTCAGGGCAAGTTCTAGACCATTGGCTCGGGACTTGGGCTCACAATCAGATTCCTCACCACACACACTAAGGGATTGCTAAAGACATCGAGTCGAGGGCCCACAACGACCTTAGTTACGATTTAAGCACACAATGGTCCGAAAAGACCACATGATGATTTTTGGTCAACGCAAGAGTCTCAAGGCCACGACTTTCACCATCCTAAACACAACATTATGTCTTTGACCATGGGATCAAAGGCAAATGTGCTAGGCCCAAGTGAAGCTTTGCTTGAGGTGCCCTTAACTACCACTATCAAAAACAAAAGAAAAATCAAAGAAACGGACTCAAATTCTTAAGAAGGTAGTCACTCCATCCATCATCGGGAAGAGCCACCCGGTTCACACAATATTCCACCCTTGGAAAGAACCGTGGCCTTAAGAAAACCAAGGGCTTATTGGAAACGTCAAAACAAAACAAAAGGCTACGAGCCTAACTATAAAGCTAAAAACGAAAAATTTTTGCGAAAAGAAACTAGAATGAATATTTACAATGGGGAGTTAGAATATGCAAACGAGGGATGAATTTATACAAAATGTAACTTAACTTTATATACAAACCAAAATAGAAAATAAAAGGTACTGAATGTAAAGCTATTTACATACCAAATAGCAAATCAAGCAAAAGGAATAAAAACTGAGTCAAATATTTACAATCATCTAGATAGTCAACAAAAAAGTAGGGCGCACCTCCACGAATAAGAGCTGGCATTGTCCCCAATGCCAACTACCAAAATAAGCATCAAACAAAAAGAAAGTCATAGCAAAGGATATCGAGGCTCCCTAAGCCTGGTCCGTCTGCATGGGGTCATCAGTGGTCCCCAAGTCCTCCGTATGTGCGGGAGGCCTCGAGACCTGGCTCCCGGTCGTCCT
>NW_017670679.1:383911-423448 GCF_001879085.1 Nicotiana attenuata
GGATCCACATCTTCTTGGAGCTCAACATCATCATTGACCACTCGATTTTCATTTGAGGCTTGCACATCACCGCCTCTTCCGCTTCTCGTTCTGACTGCCATCACATGATTATTACCTCCCTTTGGGTTCACTACCGTATCACTTGGTAGTGCTCCCTTAGGTCGGGTATTCAACGCTTGAGAAATTTGCCCTATTTGCACTTCTAGGTTCCGGATAGATGTGTTGTGTGAAGCCAATTGTGCATCCGATTCTTGGTTCTTTTTCATCATCTGCTCGAACATCATTTCTATCCGTCCCATATCACTTCCGGAAGAACTAGACCCTTGAGATTGAAAGGGGGGTGGATTGTTTGGTTGTTGGAACATGGGGGGCCTTTGAAAGCCTTGCCCCCTACCACCATTATTCCACCCTCCTTGATTGTTATTGTTGTTGCTCCAATTATTGTTGTTCCCGTTCCAATTGCCTTGATTGTTACCTTGGTTACCCCAATTGTTGTTCTGATTGTTGTTGTTCTGATTGTTGTTGTTCCAATTGTTACCGCCTTGTTGTTGGTTATTGTTATTCCAATTACCGGCGCCTTGTTCATTACCCCAATTGCTTTGGGGACGACATTGTTGATTCCCTTGATTTCCTCTATTTCCTTGGTAGTTATTGACATATTGGCATTCCTCACTTTGATCATCATAGCACTCATTCAAATAACCACCACCATAATTGTTGTTATCAAATTGCTCACCATTACCTTGAGGTTGTTGTTGCCCTCTTTGCCTCCTCTTCAACATAGAGACGCTCTCCATTGCATTGACTTGGCGCGGGTTTTGGACTTGTTGCAATTGCGCCTTCGCCAATTGATTCATGGTTGTTGTAAGTTCGGCAATAGCTTGGCCATGATCGTTCAACTCCTTGTGCAAATGGATGACCGTGGGGTCACCTTGGGGCACATTCGCTCGGCTTTGCCATGCCGAAGACGTGTCGGCCATTTCATCAAGTACATCACATGCCTCTTTATAAGAAAGTTTCATAAAGTTCCCTCCGGTCAATTGGTTCACAATGCACTGATTCGAGGAGGAACAATGGCACTCGCGTACCCTTGATTAGGTAGAACTCTTGGGACTGCTCTTGGCGGTGGCGGAGGAGGGTCTGGAATAGGATTGTTGTCATTTGCGTTGGCCTGACGGCCTCTACGTGGAACTTGAGGTGGTTGAACCTCTTCGGGATCAAGATCATCTACTTCCTCCCCCGCATTCACGTTGCCAAGAGGGTCGTTTGCATTAAGAGCCATAGTACCTGAATGATCGACACAAACAAAATTAGTAAACAAGAAGGAAAAAGAAGCAAAACACAAAACGAGCTAAACAGATAGTCAACACCGTAAGCTCCCCGGCAACGGCGCCAAAAAGTTGATCGCTGCCGACTCAACACTACACTGAGGTAGGAAGAGCGGGTCGCAACAGCTTTTACCCGATAGTGGATCGGGATCGAATTTCCACAGGGAGCTAGTAATGGAGTTGTATTATCTATTTAGTCTAGAATTGCAGTTGTGCTTCTAATATCACTTCAAACATCCTTGGTTTTGATTTTTATATCTACTATTATAAGACTAATGATTGAAGCTAAATCATGCTACGGGAATATTGCTAAGTTGTGATTAATATAGAGAAAGGGACTAGGGTCGTGGCATTGCCTAGGTGGCTAATTAACGGGTAGATGCTACTAAGGATAGATTGACATATTTGGGGCTTATGCTATAACCGTTGCACAATTGTACCCACTCTCACACCTCTCGGTAGAGAGAGTGATTTTGCCCAATTGACTCTCTCGAGACCAATTGGGTAGGCTAATTAGACCAAGCAACTAAGGTTCAAGTAGGGTGATTACTCTCTCGAGGTTTAACCCGTTAATTGGGACTACCATTTCTCA
Source organism: Nicotiana attenuata (assembly GCF_001879085.1). NCBI lineage: Eukaryota > Viridiplantae > Streptophyta > Magnoliopsida > Solanales > Solanaceae > Nicotiana > Nicotiana attenuata. The sequence goes on from NW_017670679.1 coordinate 385,832, forward strand.
TGGGTCCATCCCAATTCCTTGTTCTCAAGAAGAGTTGAACCCACCAAGCTAGAATCAGTGTTTGCAACCACTAATCCTTAAATAAAACCTAAAATTAACCCAAATAGCAAATACCCAATATCAACCTGACCTTAGATGGCAACACCCATCAATTACCCACACTAGGGTTGAGCCACAACCCTAGCTAGTGAGTTTAGCTACTCATGCTAGATGCAAAAATTAAAGAAAAAGATGAAGAAGTAAACATATTAATTAATTGCAAGGAAGAAAATACAATATTGAAGAGTAAGAATGCCAAAACTGGCTAAACTAGGCGTTCTCACGAGCTCAGTAGCTTCAGAAAAACAAAACTTCATCTATAAACAGAAAAAGGTTCTATTTATACTGGGTTGGAAAAATTGGACAAAAATACCCCTGCGGGGTCAGCGCGGACCGCGCAAACATGACCGCGGCCGCGCTGGCTCTTGAACTCTTGGCTTCTGCTTCTCTGAAGTTGAGGACAGCGGACCGCGTAAAAATGTAGCGCGGCCGCACAGAATTGAGCGCGGGCCGCATTGCTTGGAAAGGGTCAAAACTAGGATCTCTAAATCTCTGCTCCGCGGACCGCGTAAAAGTGTAGCGCGGCCACGGAGCCTGAACGGGGACCACTTTTGATTAACCGCGGCCGCGTAGCCTCCCCTTGAATTTTGCCATTCTTTGAACCTTCTAGTGCGGCCGCGTTCATAGTTGCGCGGTCCGCACTAGGGCCTCTTTTTCTCAACTTCCTTGGTCTTTGACACTTGAGCAGGTTTCACTCCTTTCTGAGCCGATATTTGACTTTCGTCGCTTTGTCGATCAAACCTGCAATCAAGTGCAACTTGTGAGCGTTCTGAGACCATTTTGTAGCAATTTTATGACAAAAGCGTAGGCAAGTATGGGCATAAAACACGTTAAAATCCTAACTTATCAGTAAGCCACCTAATAGAAAATACAACTCAACTGAGATTATAAGAGAATAGAAATAGATAACTGAACATTTACAAATTTACCAAGACCAGGGGTAGTACGAATCACGAGCTTCTAAGATTTGGAATTTCAAAACTGATACAAATAAATACACGTTCTGTTTGAAGGTTACATAAACAGATTAGCAATAACTAAACTACCAAGAACAAGTGGCAGCTATATCCAAACGCACGAACATCTTCCGAATCAGCACCCGGCGTCACCAGCAACTCCGCTCCAAAATCTGCACGGGACTTGCAGAAGTGTAGTATCAGTACAACCGACCCCATGTACTGGTAAGTATTTTGTCTAACCTCTTCGAAATAGTGACGAGGCTTTTAGTTAAAAAGATGCTTATTTAAATAACATGTACATTAGATTAACAATAAAGCAATTCAAAGTATAACGGATAAAAGTATCAAATACAACCCGGTGAGTCAGACAATGAATACTATAAAGAACAACAGTAGAATATTTACGATCTTTCCTGGTATGAGATATATGTCTAAAATGTCGAAATATCAAATCACATGGCACGATAACACATTTTATCTCATCCTCACCATATATAATTAAATTTATGAAATAATTCAATTAGCACAGCAACACCCTTCGTGCGTTCAACGCATCCTTTCCAAGTAATCGTATAACAGTGCCAACCATATCACAGGAACACAATAGAAGGAATTACTAAGTAGGAAATACGCAAGTAACAACAGTGGGCAAGGATACACATGTGGATCATATTAAAGGACTTAGCGGAAAGCACGTGAGTAATAACAACAATTGGAAAACAGGTAATATCAACTTCAATTATCTAGCATATTGGAGGCCTAAGTACAAATATAACAATTAAGAAGAAGACACATGTTCTTTACAAGTTAACAAGTAAAGGCATGAATGGCTAGCATGGGGGAAGGCTTATACTAAAGTGCAACACAATAGATACAACATGAGTATAATTATAAAAGCAGGAATAGACATGGTAATTTCAAGTTAAGCAAGTAAAAGACATGGACAGTGCAACAACAATTGAGATAAAGTCAAGTACAGGACAATAACAACAAGTCACCCCAAATATGTAAATACAACAATAACAGCTCAAGGTAAGGGCACAACCCTATACACGGGAAATAGATATCACATCAAAATGCATGTCCCTCGTCCTCTACTGTACGGAAACACCCTTCGTACCATGACCTCACCATAACATACAAACATAACAATACAAATGAAATGGCACGGCATCACCCTTCGTGCTTTTACTCTCAAATGATATGGCACGACATTACTATTCGTGCTTTTACTCTCAATAATGTGGCACGGCATCACCCTCCGTGCTCTTACTCTCAATAATATGGCACGACATCACCCTTCGTGCTTTTACTCTCAGTAATATGGCACGGCATCACCCTTCGTGCTTTTACTCTCAATGATATGGCACGGCATCTCCCTTCGTGCTTTACACTCTTTCTTACCAAGCATATGAGTATCAATGACAAATAAGGCAGGAAGCACAAATAACATCAAGGAGAGTGCTTAAGCGGATATTCCAAACACATTCCAAATCACAACTCCAAGTCAACAATGGTCCAACAACCCTCAAGAACCATATTATTCAAATACTTCCACGAATCTCATAAATGATCCACAACACAAGTATAGAGTCTAGCATCTCAAGAATATCAGTTGTAGTAATCTAGTAATGATTTCGCATAGAGATGACCAAATTAGACACATCAATGTATTCTTAAAATTTTCATCAAGTTAGATCAAGTTATAACAAACTAAGTCTTGATATCTATCATTTAATATTATGTCCTTAGTATCTAAGAGTCAAGTATGGCATTAAGCAGAATGTCGCGAAATTCTACAAACACAAATATACATAATCCCCCCCCCCCCCCCCGCCCTCCCGAGTATGATTAACCCTGGCACATACATATACGCTCGTCACCTCATATATGTATCACCCCCGCATGTAGCAAACAATGACAATTAGGAGGAAAAATTCCCTCAACAAAGCTAAGCAAAACACTTACCTCAATTCGGCTAATCCAACACTCAATTTAGCCTTTTCCTCTGCGAATTCGCCTCCGTTCAACTCAATCTAGCCAATTACGACTTGAATACACCACACAATGCAAGAGAAAATAATTTCAATTAATAAAGCTATGATTTTTATTCAATTTCTAAAAAGACAACAAAAGTCAAACCCCCGGCCCTCCCGGTCAAAACCTGGGTTCAAGGGTAGGTCTTGACTACCCACATCCTCACGAGTCCAAATATGTGTTTTGTTTTCAAATTCGAGTCATATTCGACTCTCAAATCTCAATTTTTCATTTTTTCAAAACTTTGACAAAATCCCCAAATTTTTTCATAGATTTCTCATGAATTTGATGTTAAATCTTGTATAAAATCATGAAATATAGTTGGAAATTGGTTAAAGATACTTACCCAATGTTTTGGCATGAAAATCCCCTCTCAAAATCGCCTTACCTCGAAACTAGGGTTTAAAAATATGAAAAAAGAAGCAAAAATTCGGAAATCTCAGCACTTAACAGGTTGCAGATGTCGCATCTGCAACAGGGGGTTCGCAATTGCGAACCCACAATTGCGAAGAATACATCGCAATTAAGAACCTGAAGGATGCCTGCTGAGGTTGCATTTGCGACAAATACTTCGCAAATGCGAAAACCAAACTTCGCGAATGCGGCTGGTTCATCGCAAATGCAAAAACTGCCCAGTCGCCCAGGCTTCGCAAATGCGAAGTTTCTTCGCAAATGTGATGGCCGCATTTGCGATCAAAACTTCGCAAATGCAAAAATACCAGAACCAGCAATTAAAAACTATGCAAGAACATTCCAAAACTCACCCGAGCCCTCGGGGTTCCAAACCAAATATGCACACAAGTCTAAAAATATAACACGAGCTTGCTCGCACTCAAATCATAAAAATAACCTCTAAAACCGCGAATCGGACGCCAAAACGCATGCAAATCAAATTAAACTTCAAGAACTTCTAGAATCACAACCAAGCATCCGAAACCTATCAAATCAACTCTGAATGGCGCCAAACTTTGCAGACAAGTTCCATTTGACAAGACGAACCTACTCGAAGATTAAAATCACACATGACAACGTCAAAACGATGAATCACACCTCAAGCCGAAATCAATGAACCTTGAAACTTCAACTTCCATAACCGATGTCGGAACCTATCAAATCACCTCCGATTGACCTCAAAATTCGCACACAAGACACATTTGACATTACGTACCTATTCCAACTTCCGAAATCGGAATTCGACCCCGATATCAAAAAATTCCACTCCCGGTCAAACTTCCAAAAAATCCAACTTTCGCCAATTCAAGACTAATTCCACTACGGAACACCAAATTACAATCCGGAAGCGCTCCTAAATCCGAAATGACCCAACGAAGCTAACGGAACTGACGAAACTCCATTCTAAGGTCCATTGTCAAAAAGTCAAACTTGGTTAAATCTTGCAACTTAGAACTTAAATCTTGAAGTTCATTCCCCCAAATCGATTCCGTATAACTTGAAAATCAATACTGACGATTTATGCAAGTCATAATACATCATGCGGAGCTACTCGAGCCCTCAAAATACCGAGCAAAGTGCAGATACCCAAAACGACCAGTCGGGTCGTTACACTTACACCGTAGATATATGGATGCTAGCCAAAGTAAAGCAATTGAACTTAAGAGACAACTCACTACTTTGAAGAAGATGACATCTATGTCAATCGATCAATATTTGAGAGAGGCAAAACAATTGGCTGATTCACTTGCAGCCATAAATTCTTCAGTTTCCCCCCAGGATTTCATTGATCATGTCCTTCTTGGATTAGGAAAAGAATATGATACGCTGGTTGGTATCCTCACTCACTTCTCTAGAAATGTATCGCTTGAAGATTTGCATTCTAAGCTCCTTTTGCATGAACAATCATCTCTCATCATGCATTTGCTAACCAGAATGTTCAATTAAATTCTTCTAATATGTCCAACAATGCAGCACCTTCTTCAAGTAATCGTGGACGAGGAAGAGCCTTGTCTTTTCGAGGTCGATGTCGTGGTGAAAGGGGCCATGGTTTATCTGGTTGAGGTCCCTCACAACAGTCTACTCCCAATAATATTGCTCGCATGGTTCTACTGGTCAGCCTCCATCAGGTATTGGTGGTGCTTCTCTCACTCCTCTAATTCACAATCTGGTAGTATCTTAGGTCCCTCACCCTCACCCTCACCCATTGTTTGTCAAATTTGTGGGCATACTGGTCATACTGCTGTCACGCCCCAAAATCCGAGGAGCGAGACCGGCGCTCAACCGAGTGAACCCAACTGAGCAAGCCTGTTAGGTTTCATTCTACCTAAACTAATTCATGAATAAATAGGAGATGGACTCCATTAATCAAATTCTATAAACATGTCATTAACGATTTCCATTTCATTTTCATTAGCAACTTCATTCACAATTTTGAAGACATTACAAGTTTTATACATCATTGCAAACATCAATATTTCTATTTTAATTCCAATACCCGACACTACCCACAACCTGTCTACGGAGCCTCTAAATACAATTGAAGAATAATATAGAAATGTCGGCAACAAGGATCCGGCTATACCTCAAATACAGAGTACATGATTAACAGATGAAACAGGACCCCGAAATGAAGTGGGGCTCACCAAGTCAGCTGAATGGATGATGCGGCACTAGCTGCGACCAACACTGCCTGCTATAGAAATACCTACATCCATTTAAAGACGTAGCTCCCCCAGAAAAAGGGACGTTAGTGCCTTCGAATAGCACTAGTATGTATAACTAAACACCATCTAGTTAGAAAGAACTTTCATACCAAGATAAGGAAACAACAAGTATAAATCAAAAGCTTTAAACGATCACAACATTATCAATGTTAAAGAATCATACAATTTTCACCTCATGTTTCCATAGCCTTTAGTTTAGGGCATTTCATACTGTTCATCATTGTTCGCTATACCACCGCTAGCTTGAGCGGAGTCCGATCACGACCCGATCGGCTAGGTTGCCTCAATTGAGACATATACTTCAATCACCATTCCTTTTCCCCTTTTCCGGAATTCAATATCAGCACATCACCAACATGTGTGCGTCATGGTGTCCGATCACGGCTCGATCGGCTATGCCGCCTTACCAAGGCATTTCCCTTTTCCATCAATCATCTCAATTCAATCTTTATCTCATATATATCATTTCATAGGCACTTGGGGTCACAATTATCACGTCATATATTTGGCACTAGGCCATATTTCACATCATTCCCAATTTCATTGTTAGATTTGCAATTTAAGATATCATGTGCACACAAGAGCAAATAAATTGTAAGCATAGATGAGACTTCACATAGATGGCACAAAATGTGAATAACACATTGATCATATTGAGACACATCTTTCACGAATGTAAGGTTGCAATTCCAAACTTCATGTGAAACAACAATCAATACAACAATTCAACTTTAATCTTACCGTATTTACACAAACGACGACGGAGCTCAATTTCTAAAAGACGGGGTTTTAGCCAACATACCTTGTTTAAGCTTTCCTTAAGTTACTACGACGTTCCGGAAATTCTAGCAATCCCAATCTACTTTGAGACATAACAAAATTGAACACAAATTAGGAAAGTATTCATGGTTTCAGCTCATTTGAGCATTTTATCAAATACTAGTTGAGCATCTTGATTTCAAATCTCTTTTACAAGGTTTCCTTCATTTCCCAACCCAATCTTTACTTATTTATGTTCAACAATCTTCCCACAAACCTAATTTGTACATGCATGTATACATAATACTATTACACCCAGGAATCATACCTCAATAACCCATCTTATACCCCAAACTCGAAATTAAAGTCTAATGTATAGAACCTTACCTCTTAGATGAAGAACATGTGATTGGGTTCTTTGATTCTTGAAGACTTGAGCAAGAGATGGGTGATTATGAAGCTAGGTCCCTCCTTTCTCTCTCTATATGCTCTCATCTCTCTCTAAAATCAGTAGGAAATGACCCTAAAATGAACCCCAAAGCCTATATATTAAAATGGGGTCGGGTTATAAAAATAGGAAAACTAACCCTCCGAAACCGGGTCTGCGATCGCAGAATGGACCGCAAAACAAGAATGTGGGCCGCAGAATGCATCGCAAAATAGGTGCCCAAAATTGGGAAACACTGGCCCAATTTGCGACAGATCTGCGATCGCAAAGTCAAAAATGCGACAGATTTGCGATCGCAGATTCGACACAGGATCGCATTTTCCAGCCTTTGGTAATTTGATCATAACTTTATGTAGGAATGTCCAAATGACAAACGGTTTGAAGCGTTAGAAACTAGACTCAAAGAATCACATAAAACCTTATACATATTTAGATATTCTTGTTAAAATTATGGACTAGTGCAAGTACCTTTGAAATCTTAGCCTATTATGAAATTTTTCCTATTTGGCTTACACTTAGGCCTCTCCTTGGACCCCACCTTACTTAATATATGACTCATACACTTGTTTACCAAATCCAATTGATGCCCATCATGTTAATAGCCCATAAAATATTATATTAGCCTACATGGCACCACGAAATCCTAATTTACTTAGCGAAATTTTCCGGGGCCTTACATTCTCCCCCGCTTAGGATCATTCATCCTCGAATGAGGAGTAGGATCCCAATTAACATAATAAATCTCTTTTCTCACCTACCTCAAGTCCCTAAATTTTGACTAACTCCTAAATTTTTCAGAAATTTCGGCAGAGTCTCCTTTGTAACTAGGCCTATCCACCTGCCAGAGAACCACCAAAACCATCCTAAAAACACATCCACAACTCGACAAGGCACCACAATGTATATATCAATGACATGAACCTCAGCATTACAAGCACTACATTATCATAACGACATCTGAACATGGACTGCACATATTTAGATCATAACACCTATAAGCTACCTTTCAAGTCAAAGCTTATTGATATACAATCAAACGAAGATATTTTCCTTCCACGACACTTTCGGCCTTCAAGGTGGCCTCCTCGACTCGTAAGCTTGCCATAACACATTCACGGAAGCAATCCCAACCCCTAAACTTATCTAACAAGGATGACAGCTAGACACCTCGCATAAGCTAACTATCCATCAACATTCACCTTCAATAATTTACACCAGGATGATACACAAATGATCTCCACCTACCTTCTTAGACATAGACATGTGAATACACAAAATATATGGCGAACAACTATGGGGAAACTTCATACTCCTAGTGCGGCCTAATGTGGAATACACTTACGCAACCTTTATTATCAACTCGCATAACATCTTCAGGGGAAAATATTGAGAATAACCTGTTCACCCTTCTAAACTCTAAATCTCTAGGCGAACCCTCTCACTAAAACCTTGATGACTTTTGACAGTTAATCTAAGATGTGCTATCATAAACTGACCATAAAATTACCTATCGAATATATGTGATCACACGGGGATGCTCCCTCTTGACATGTTTGAACTTCAATATCCAATAGATTAAATGCAATGAGGAGCAACGGAGTTCAAAATCAGGCTAGAATTGTTCAGGAACCCATTAATGTGCTGAGTAGAGTATTTCACGAGGTTATATGGTAAGAGACACAAAGATTACTACTAACAATACTGACATGGTTAATCATTGCGACGATATCAATTATTAGACAAATGAGACATAGGGGTAACTCGTACATTGGCAATAGGAATCATTAAGGGGGAATATTCAAGTACGTGACCCAGTCTTCTCCTGGAGTGTACGGAAAATCCGGTTATCAAGAATGAGAATGCTCTGGCACCTTGAACGCGATATGGGTTTCAAAATACAGGAAGTTGAATTACACTCTTAACGTTAACTAACACAAGGAATCTATGCCACAAGCCCATGAGGATGAAAAGAGGTTGAACACTTATGGGATTATCATGTTTGAAACGGCTTATCCCTTCCGGATAATTGATCCTATATGAGAGAACAAAAGATACGACTACTTGTCTTCCGAATCAATATGCTCATGATATGTGCAAAAATCTGAAGGCATCTAATCTCACCCTTTCACGAGTTAAACCACATAGCTAGGAACTCCTACCATAGGGGTGAAATCATGTATTGGTTAGAGGGGTTTTCATGGTTGACGTAACGCGCCGGGAGAAAAGACAATTAAAACTCCTATCCTCCTTAAGGAGGTGAAATGCCAGGGTAGCAAAATTTCCCGCACATGACAATGACGTTGTCAATAATCCTAGAAGTCGAGTGAGCAGAGAGCCACATAACCTCATCAAATCCGACCCATTTATGACTTTTGAAAAGGGGACACACTTTGGTTTGAAATCATGGCAATATAAGTTTTGAACTTAGGGGAAATCATTACTTTTGGCACCCATGAGGCAAGCCCACGTAGCCCTAAAAAAATCGTTAACAATGGCGAGAAAGTACTTAAAACCATTACGAGCTGGTATTAGAATAAGGCCTTGAAGCGACCGTATGAATAATTATGAAAGGGTGAGAAGTCTCGATGCACTTATCAAAGAAGAGTAACCTAAGTTATCTAGTCATATGGACAAGTAGAGCAGGTAGATGATTGTTTAGGAGAAAATCTCATAAGGAGTGCGAGCTATATCTTTTTATCCTAACAAAAGGAACATACCCCGACCCTTGATGCCATAGGGCATAAAATTAGATTCACGAGGAGAGTTACCAGATGAAAATAGATAGTAAGGCAGCACAACTAAGAGCACCGCTTGGAATCGACAAGCTCAAACAGAGTTGAAGACATTAGAAGTCTGTAGAAAAGGGGAAATTTGCCCACACTCAGGGCGCTTGTAGAGTACATAAAAGTGAGGTTAATTAAATCAGATCATATAGTTGGATAACTAGTCGAGACATTGAGATAATATCGCATTGAAGATTACGGGTAAACAACACATGATGCAGGACAAATTAAAAGAAAGTGAGAGAGCCTTATGGAAGTAACCTTTACATTGTAACCACTAGGAATTGTGGTAATATAAAGCGATTACGAGAAGCTACATTTTTGAAAGAAGATCTCTGTATGTAGTCACGTGATGTATAGCTTCAGAATTCAAAAATCCAATTATGTTTAGCAACTCTACTTCACAATGAATCACTACAGCACACTTCTACACAACCAACTATTACCAGCCAAATTGGGAGACGCTATGAGACTTGACTGAGAGAAAAAGCTTTGGCATACGAATGTGTTACTAGGTGTATTGCTCCTTGGTCAACCCAAAACCAAAGGCGATAGTTAGACTGATAAGCAAATTGTTGGACTAGCACATGAGTAGATAACCCATTATCGAAAGGAGATCATTCAATCTCAGCAATTGCGACATGCTATCAACCCTTAATGAACTTGAAGTGAGGTGGGAACCCAATGAGATAGTATAAAATAATTATGGAAGGTTTGCCGATGTTCATAATGAGTTCTCCATGGATTTTGACTTGAGAAATACCTAGATGCTAATGAAAGACAGAAAGACAAGAGAAACAGACGTTGTGCTACGATAAGATAACCTTCAAAGGTGTGCTTGGTCTTGACGGAGAGCCTAGTAAGGGTCCTTACGAGAAAGGAAGTGTTACAATGACACATAGAAGGATATGTTCTCTTATGGTTATCGAACAAGTGTTGGGAAACTAGTACAATGAATTCACTAACTTAGGAACACAATTAACACATGTTGTGGAGGTGTAAAGAGAAAATAGACATTTGTTATAAGCTGGACATGCTTCTGCTATATTAACTCCCAACTGCAATATACGACCACGCCATGAGCAACCACAATACTAGGACAAAGTGAGCTACTTCCTGTGGGATGTCCCAAGTGGACACGAAAGTTATGGCGACACAAGATCTTCCTATGACGGGGATGTGAGGATCTCAATTTTCAGAGAGACTTTATGCACACGGTGACCATTTCGATTGACATGCACTCATGTGATAGGTGTTAAGGTATGCTCTTATGTTACTAGATAGTGAGAAGCTTTCATGATGATATTCGCAAGAGAGTAGATTGACTTGTTCAAACCATATAAGCCATATACACAACTGAGTAAAAGAGTGACTCGAGAAGAATTGCAACACTGGGATGCTTTACATGGAACTCGACACCACATAGGTAAACTTTACGGCGGTGCATGCATAGGCAAAAGAGATGTTGTCCATTTCAATTAAATATTCTGTAAGAAATTCATCAGGTATAGTCCCTTGTTAAGAATTTAGGAAATGCAAGTCGGAAGTATTAATCCTAGAGTCATAACCCCATTCAAGGACAGAATTATAGAACTTGATTCCACAAGAATGTAAATAAGAGGATTTGTAATAGAGTGGATTCACGAATAATGCGTCTCGTTCAAAGAGTCGATACATGCAATGTTTTGTTATTCAACACCTTGTTAAGACCATGTTTATGAGAATTCTTCAATATGGATGTAGATATACAACGAGTAGAAATTTTGATCTGACTCACTTAATGACTTTAGGTTGGTCGGGCAATAGCTTAATCGATACCCCTCGACTCCACATCCCTAACGTACGTAGGTAACATACTGATATACTACATGATCTGGTGGTGCGGAGACATTAATAGGAACAAGGGTACTACCCTTAGCAACAAGTTCTACCAATCCCTCCATGGCTCGATACATTCTCCTAACAAACGCTTGGGCAATCTCCCGCATATTCAATGGTGGGGGCATTCCCTCCTTTCTGCTTCCAAAATCATGAATTACTCATCTTGAGATTAAGACATAGAACAGAAATTAGCTCCCTATCTTGAGCTCTACTGCACGATTTGGAGTATCAAAGAAGGGTGAAATTCCTAAATGTCCGAATAGCCTCCAACTTATAGATATGGTCGACTACACACCAATAAGAAGGACTCTACTAGACACGGCTCCGAGACATCCAAGGACACTTTAAAACCTTAGGCTCTGATACCAAGTTTGTCACGCCCCAAAATTTGAGGAGCGAGACCGGCGCTCAACCGAGTGAACCCGACTGAGCAAGCCTATTAGGTTTCATTCTACCCAAACTAATTCATGAATAAATAGGAGATGGACTCCATTAATCAAATTCTATAAATATGTCATTAACGATTTCCATTTCATTTTCATTAGCAAATTCATTCACAATTTTGAAGACATTACAAGTTTTATACATCATTGCCAAACATCAATATTTCTATTTTAATTCCAATACCCGACACTACCCACAACCTGTCTACGGAGCCTCTAAATATAACTGAAGAATAATATGGAAATGCCGGCAATAAGGCTCCGGCTATACCTCAAATACAGAGTACACGATTAACAGATGAAACAGGACCCCGAAATGAAGTGGGGCTCACCAAGTCAGCTGAATGGATGATGCGGCACTAGCTGCGACTAACAGTGCCTGCTATAGAAACACCAACATCCATTTAAAGACGTAGCGCCTCCGTCAAAAGGGACGTTAGTGCCATCAAATAGCACTAGTATGTATAACTAAACACCATCTAGTTAGAAAGAACTTTCATACAAAGATAAGGAAACAACAAGTATAACTCAAAAGCTTTAAACGATCACAACATTATCAATGTAAAAGAATCATATTTTCACCTCATGTTTCCATAGCCTTTAGTTTGGGGCATTTCATACTGTTCATCATTATTTGCTATACCACCGCTAGCTTGAGCGGAGTCCGATCACGACCCGATCGGCTAGGTTGCCTCAATTGAGACATATACTTCAATCACCATTCCTTTTCCCCTTTTCCGGAATTCAATATCAGCACATTACCTCCATATGTGCGTCATGGTATCCGATCACGGCCCGATCGGCTAGGCCGCCTTACCAAGGCGTTTCCCTTTTCCATAAATCATCTCAATTCAATCTTTATCTCACATATATCATTTCATAGGCACTTGGGGTCACAACTATCACGTCATATATTTGGCACTAGTCCACATTTCACATCACTCCCAATTTCATTGTTAGATTTGTAATTTAAGATATCATGTGCACACAAGAGCAAACAAATTGTAAGCATAGATGAGGCTTCACATAGATGGCACAAAATGTGTAACTTCAATCTCAATTTAAGGTCTAAACATTTCAATACATGATTCATATTCCTTGCACCTTTTCAAGTTATCAAGAATAGCACATTGATCATATTGAGATACATCTTTCACGAATGTAAGGTTGCAATTCCAAACTTCATGTGAAACAACAATCAATACAACGATTCAACGTTAATCTTACCGTATTTACACAAACGACGACGGAGCTCAATTTCTAAAAGACGGGGTTTTAGACATACATACCTTGTTTAAGCTTTCCTTAAGTTACTACGACGTTCCGAAAATTCTAGCAATCCCAATCTACTTTGAGACATAACAAAATTGAACACAAATTAGGAAGGTATTCATGGTTTCAGCTCATTTGAGCATTTTATCAAATACTAGTTGAGCATCTTGATTTCAAATCTCTTTTACAAGGTTTCCTTCATTTCCCAACACAGTCTTTACTTATTTATGTTCAACAATCTTCCCACAAACCTAATTTGTACATGCATGTATACATAATACTATTACACCCAGGAATCATACCTCAATAACCCATCTTATACCCCAAACTCGAAATAAAGTCTAATGTATAGAACCTTACCTCTTAGATGAAGAACATGTGATTGGGTTCTTTGATTCTTGAAGACTTGAGCAAGAGATGGGTGATTATGAAGCTAGGTCCCTCCTTTCTCTCTCTATATGCTCTCATCTTTCTCTAAAATCAGTAGGAAATGACCCCAAAATGAACCCCAAAGCCTATATATTAAAATGGGGTCGGATTATAAAAATAAGAAAAATAACCCTCCGAAACCGGGTCTGCGATCACAGAATGGACCGCAAAACAAGAATGTGGGCCGCAGAATGCATCGCAAAATAGGTGCCCAAAACTGGGCAACACTGGCCCAATTTGCGACAGATCTGCGATCGCAAAGTCAAAAATGCAACAGATTTGCGATCGCAGATTCGACACAGGATCGCATTTTTCCATCTTTTGGTAATTTAATCATAACTTTGTGTAGGAATGTCCAAATGATGAACGGTTTGAAGCTTTAGAAACTAGACTCAAAGACCTTTCATTTGATAGGTTATTCATCACATAAAACCTTATACATATTTATATATTCTTGTTCAAAGTATGGACTAGTCAAGTACCTTTGGATTCTTAGCCTATTATGAAATTTTTCCCATTTGGCTTACACATAAGCCTCTCCTTGGACCCCACCTTACTTAATATATGACTCATACACTTGTTTACCAAATCCAATTTATGCCCATCATGTTAATAGCACATAAAATATTATAATTAGCCTACATGGCACCACAAAATCCTAATTTACTTAGCGAAATTTTCCGGGGCCTTACAACTGCCTTACAATGTCAAAATCGTTTCAATCATGCTTTCGTTGCTAATGATCTTCCTAAGTCTTTTGCTGCTATGTCTGTTGGTGAATCAAATGATTCTACTTGGTATTTTGACAACCGTGTCCGCTCACATGACTCCATCTGTAAGGTAATTTTATACGAAAGAATCCTTACACTGGCTCTGATTGTGTTTTGGTAGGAAATGGTACATTGCTTAACATTTGAAAATTTTGGCTATGCTCAGTTGCCTTCTACACTTACAGTCTATATTTCATGTTCCTCAACTTCGTCATAATCTAGTCTCTGTTAATAAGTTATGTAGGCATAATAATTGTAAAGTTGACTTTGATGATTCTTCTGTTTGTGTGAAGGACAAGGTAACGGGGCAACTTCTCCTTCAAGCTTCCAGTAAAGGTGATGTTTATCCATTATTTTCCTCGTCAGTGACTTCTCCTCCTCAAGCATTTGTTTCTCTACGTCAATCCGGAGACATTTGGCATCGTCGTTTAGGTCATATTGTTAGTCGTGTTTTGTCAAGTTTAAGAACCATAATCTTATTAGGTTACTAAATTCTTTTAGTAATAATTGTGTTTCGTGCAAGTTAGGGAAGTCTCAACATTTGACCTTTAATTTAGTTGCTCATTGTAGTTCTTTTCCTTTAGATATTATTCATTCCGATATTTGGCAGTCGCATGTTTTATCAAACTTGTGTTTTTAATATTATGTTATATTTGTTGATGATTTTTCTCGATTTACATGACTTTATCCTATGATGAGAAAATCAGAAGTTTTTCAGCATTTTTATGCATTTCAAAATCTCGTGGAGAACACTTTTAACACTAAAATTAAAACTTTTTAAAGTGATGGAGGTGGTGAATTTGATAACAAGGCTATGCTTCAACACTTCTCTAACTCGGGTATTTCTTTTCGTAAATCATGCCCAGATACTCCTCAACAAAAATGGGTGGCTGAACGAAAACATCGCCACATAATTGAAATGATGCGTACCATCCTTACGGATGCTCATTTGCCATCTCAATTTTGGGTTGATGCTGCTTTTTACGTTGTTTATACTATTAATAGATTGCCTACTCTCATTTTGAAAGGACTTTCTCCATTTGAAAAGCTTTTTCATACACCTCCTGACTACAGTTTTCTTCGAATTTTTGGTTGTGAATGTTTTCCAAATATATCTGCTCAAGTTTCTCATAAGCTTCAGCCACGTTCTGTCCAATGTATTTTCCTAGGTTATGTTTCTAATTGTAAAAGATATCGTTGCCTAGATCGTACATCTAGTCATTTTTATGTCAGTCGACCTGTTGTCTTTCATGAATTAGTTTTTTCATATCCTAAATTGTCTCGTCCCTCTACTGTACCTTCATCCAATGGCTCTTCTGAGATTCTTGTAGTTACTGCACCTTTATCCCCTTTGCAAACAGATACCCAATCTAAGTCAAGTGTGTCTCATTCTAAGTCGTCTTCTCCACCTCTCTCAAGAGTTTCTACATCCAGCTCTACCGATCACGTGTCCATCACAGGTTCTTCTACTGAGTGTTGCTCTAATGTTCTCTCTTCTATTGCACCTATCGTTCTTTCTTCGTTTGCACCTACCTCACTGCCAACTAGCACTGCTTCTCCTCCTGATTTTATGCCTCATGCTCATCCAATACACATTCGCTCAAAGTCTGGTATTTCCTAACCAAAACAAATATTTTCTTTGAACACTATTATTCATGAAATTGAACCCTCTTATTTTTCTCAGGCAGTAAAAATTCCAAAGTGGTAGCAGGCCATGGCAGATGAGTGTAATGCACTTTTAGCAAATAATACTTGGGTTCTTGTTCCTTTTCAACCTCACATGAACTTAGTTGGTTGTAAATGGGTTTATCGTATTAAATATAATTCGGATGGATCAGTAGAGCGATACAAAACACGACCTGTAGCACAGGGATTTCATCAGCACCTTGGCATTGATTATCATGAAACTCTTAGTCCTGTTGTTCATGCTACCACTATTCGTATTGTCCTTTCTCTTGTTGTTTCTTTTTCTTGGCATATTCCTCAAATTGATGTTAAAAATACTTTTCTGCATGGTGTTCTTAATGAGGAAGTCTTTATGAAACAACCTTTTGGCTTTACTCATCCTGATTATCCTCACCATGTTTGTAAGCTAACCAAAACGCTCTATGGTTTGAAGCAGGCACCATGTGCTTGGTTTCATCGCTTTAGTTCATTTCTCCTGGCTCATGATTTTATTTGCAGCAAATCAGATACGTCCATGTTTATTCATCGTTCATCATCTGGTATTCTTATTTTATTACTTTATGTTGATGACATTATTCTTACTGGTAGTCATTCTTCTCTTCTTGATCACTTCATTAGTCATCTCTCCAGACAATTTGCCATGAAAGACTTAGGTGATCTTCATTACTTTCTTGGTGTTCAGGCAGTTCGTTCTTCTAATGGTCTTCATCTATCACAACAAAAGTATATTTATGATTTTCTTCTTAAATTTCACATGCATACATGCAAATCGGTCTTCACCCCTATTGCTTCTCACACTTCTCTTTCTATTATTGATGGTGAGTTACTTCCAGATCCTAGTGAATATGAGAGTATGGTTGGCGCTCTTCAATACTTAACTATGACTCATGCAGATATTGCCTATGCTGTTAACATTGTTTAACAATTTATGCATGCTCCACGTACTACTCATCTGCATTGTGTGAAGCGTATTTTCAAATATTTACAGGGTACCATCACATATGGATTGTTCTTACGTGCCTCCTCATCCACCTCTTTTATTTTAGCCTATTCGGATGCTGATTGGGCTTGTTTTCTTGATAGTCGACGCTCTACCACAGGGTTTGCGGTATTTTTGCGCTCTAATCTTATCTCATGGCATGCAAAGAAGAAACCAACAGTCTCTAAATCTTCTACAGAGGTCGAGTACAGAGCTATCACCTATACTGTTGCTGAGACATCTTGGATTCGTAATATTCTTTGTGACATCAGGCTCTATCTCCGTAACTCGATTCATGTTTTTTTGATAATGTGAGCTCTACATATATGTCTCGTAACCCTGTGTTTCATGACCGCTCCAAACACATTGATGTTGATTTTTATTATGTTCGTGAAAAAGTTGCTCAAGGGGATCTTGTTGTTCGATATGTGCCAACTCGGTTACTATTTGCTGATATTTTCGCAAAGGGTTTACCATCATCTCAGTTCAGCTTCTTACGCGATAATCTGTCCGTCATGTCTGCCAGTACAAATTGAGGGGGCGTATTAGGACTAAGAATTTATCTAATATTTGTAATTATCCCATGTATGTGATGGACTCACTACTAGAATTCCGGAAAAAAGCAACCAGCAAAAGCGACCAACGTTGGTCGCTTATTGGCCAAAAAGCGACCAACCACGCCTGGTCGATATTAAGTTGGTCCCTTTACCTTAGGGACCAAAGTTGGTCGCTAAATAGCGACCAACGTTGGTCTCCCATGTAAAAGGACCAAATTTTCCGGGTAAAGCATATAGCGACCAACTTTGGTCGCTCAAATATTTTAATATTATATATTTGGCGACCAAAGTTGGTCTCCAGATGTAAATAACGTTTTATTTTTATTTATTTTTAATCATATTAAGCGACCAACTTTGGTCGCTGTATTAATAAATGTTATAATTTTTTATTTATTGGGCGACCAATATTGGTCTCCAATGGAAAGAATTAATTTTTTTTAACTATAAGCGACCAACCTTGGTCGCAAAATTACCACAAATTTTTTTTTTTAGTGAATAGCGACCAACTGGACACCAAAGTTGGTCGCTTTTTTGGTATATTTTTGGCAGAAACTGCCTGTTTTGGCTGCTACACCACCTGCCAGCTTATACCAAATATCCTAAACAGGCATTTTATGCCAGCAACAACAACAACAACACTAAAACGCAACAAAATATAAAGATCAATAGAACTAAAACATTAAGCTAACAAAACTAAGTTAACGTTTATTACAAGCTCATTCGAAAACTAGTTCTATTGTCTAGTTCAAAGTATATAAAGTACTCAAGGAGTGTTCTTTTAGCATCCTCGTTCGAAAGTTGGATTGCCTCGGCCGACTCGTTAGGTGGCTGACTTCGTATGAATTCCCCCACATCAGCTCTGAAGCGAACCTATAAGAAAAATTATATTGAATTAATATTTTAAAATTTATATAAAAGTAAATCAAAATACTTAATGATAAGTAAAAAACTTACATGTATAGTCGAGGCTCGACCCTCGACCCACCTTTCTGAATCAGTCTCTTTCTTCTTCTTTACAATACGAGTTTCATTGAATAGCTCATCTTGCTTCATTGGCATCATAAAGCTGTCCGGTGGCTTTGGTGATTATCCTCATGGTACTATTACTCGGGATGAACTAGGATACAGAGAATAACTTGGATACAGTAGCTGACAGGGTGTGTCTTTTGATCAATTGTTGTTCTCGTTAGCGATAATGATGCTGAGACTGCAATGACATGTGTTTCAACTAGAGATGGTATAGGCAGGAATTTTAACATTTCTTAAGTAAATAAAAGAAAGATTATAGAGGAATTCTCTACTTCATTTTCCAAGGAGAAAAGAAGTTTAATTGAGAGTGACAAGGGTAATGGTGATGGAATGTTTTCCGTTGGTCATGGCAGTTCCCATAAACGGGGATCGATAAGCTGGTTGATAAACGCTTTAGGCCATGACCNCAACATCAATCACATAGCACGAAATTCAGGGTTTTTATACCCTCAGCACTAAGTTTAGAAGAGCTACTTATCTCAAACAAGCCAATTCCAATGCCGAGCAAGCCAAGCGATGCTCCAAGAATGCCATCACGCGCGTAGCGACCTCCGAATGGCTCAAAACTAGCCAAAAGCAACTCAAATACATCAGATAAAACCCAAGGAAACTATTTCAAATGATAAAGATCGAATTCTACATCAAATCCCAAATCCAGCCAAAAATCACAACCGGTCCCACGCCTCGAAACTCTACAAAACTCACAAAATCCAACAACCCATTCAATTATGAGTCCAACTGATAACAGCAAGGTCAGGAATCCAAACTAGAGTAAGAATTTAAGAAGTAAATGTGAAAGCAATAACAATAAGAAATTGAACGACTAGAATTAAAGTGCAGAAAATAAAGGATATGGGAAAATTCAGGAAAAGAATTCCAAGAACTTTCAAGAACGCAAGTTCTATAGCCTTGACAAGATCCAAGCAACAACGTTTTGATTTATTGAATAAATCAAATGCCTTTACTTAAGAACAAATCAAAAACAATAGATTCGAATCTTGACCGCTTTACGAGTAACTTGAGACAACAATTAATAACTAGTATTAATCGCCTTCTAAGAATACCACAAAGGAATCAATGATATCACAATAAAGAAGATATCTTACTACCTTAAACTATGAATTAGTAAAGGTTGAAAGATAAATCTCAAAGCATAAGTAACAAAGGTTCAAAAGAACTCTCAAAGTATAATATTATTAATCAATAGTCAAGTGTCACAATGAATGAAGAGAACTCCTATTTATAGGAGTAAAAAGTCCTTAAACTAGGTAGGGTGGCTGCCAAGGCAAACCCTAACTTGGAGGCTAAGCTAAATACTAGAAAACCTAATAAAAGCTAATAAAAATAAGAGGGTGGGCGGCCAAATCCCTTAGGGGAAGATTTGGGCCTTAAAACTACTAGTTTGGGCCATTGGTTTGGACTCCAATTGGGCTCCTTTTGAAACACCCCCTTTTGGACCTCTTTTAAGCTCATTTTCAGCTCTTCTGGGTGCCCTTTTGGTGGACTTCAGGGGCTGATGTTGGGACCCAATATTCCTCCTCTTGGACTTCAATTTGGGCCACGAAATAATTGTAAAACTTGGACAATTCATCTCCTTTGGGCTTGAGATCTCCATCTACAATTAAAAGCTTCTTTATTTGTCATTGAAGTCCAGTAACCTTAGTCTGCAATTCTTTAGCTTGAGATCTTGTAAATGGCCTTCTTGTAGCTTCCAAAACTCTATCATTGTCCTTGATTCTATCACCAACCATGCTAGTTTCACTCAAATCCGACTCCAAATCGGTGTTCAAAACTCAAAAATTCATATTATGAAACTTTAGGCCAAAACCCCCAATTTCCTCTTCAAAATTCATCAACAATTGCCAAAAATGAAGATATATTCATGAAATATAATCATAATCGAGTAGAGAACACTTACCCCAATCCTTGTGATGAAATTTGCTCCAATAATCGCCTCAAATCTGAGTCCCACTTCTCAAAATATGAAGAAAGAACAAAACCCTCGATTTATATAACTCTGCCCAGCACTTTCGCATCTGCGGATAAGGGGCCGCATCTGCAACCTTCACTTTTGCGAAAAAAGGGCTCGCATTTGTGAGACAGGCCGCTTCTGCGATGGCCATGACCGCATCTGCGGTCGCGCTTTTGCACAAATACCTCCGCACCTGTGGACCTTCATTCCTCAATGAAAACTCACATCTACGACGTTTGGCTCGCATCTGCGGCCATCGCACTCGCGGAATATGGGTCGTAGGTGCGGAAACACCAGAACCAGCAGCTCCTCAGCAATGAAAACATGAAGAACAATGATCCGAACCTTGTCCGAAACTCGCTCGAGCCCCTTAAGACCACATCAAAACATACCAACAAGTCTGATAGCATCACATGGACCTACTCGAGGACTCAAAACACACATAACAACATCGAAACAACGAATCACACCTCAATTCGAAATCATTGAACTTTGAAACTTCAACTTCCACAACCGGTGCCGAAACCTATCAAATCACGTCCGATTGACCTCAAATTTTGCACACAAGTCACATTGATATTACGGACGTATTCCAACTTCCGAAATTGGAATCCGACCCCGATATCAAAAATTCTGCTCCCGGTCAAACTTCCCATTCCAATTTTCGCCATTTCATGCCAAATTCCACTACGGACCTCCAATTCACAATCAGGATGCGCTCCTAGGTCCAAAATCACCCAAAGGATCTAATGGAACCATCAAAAATTCAATCCGAGGTCAAATACTAAAAAGTAAAACTTGGTCAAACCTTTCAAATTTAAAGCTTCTAGCTGAGAATCATTCTTCCGATTCGAATTCCGAATAACCTGAAAACCAAAACCGACGATGCACATAAGTCATAATATATCGTACGGAGCTACTCGTGCCCTCAAATAACCGAGCAAAGTGCAAATGCTCAAAACGACCGTTCGGGTCGTTATAGTAACATATTCCACTACTAGAATTCCGAAAAAAAGCAACCAGCAAAAGCGACCAACGTTGGTCGCTTATTGGCCAAAAAGCGACCAACCACGCCTGGTCGATATTAAGCTGGTCCCTTTACCTTAGGGACCAAAGTTGGTCGCTAAATAGCGACCAACGTTGGTCTCCCAGGTAAAAGGACCAAATTTTCCGGGTAAAGCATATAACGACCAACTTTGGTCGCTCAAATATTTTAATATTATATATTTGGCGACCAAAGTTGGTCTCCAGATGTAAATAACGTTTTATTTTTATTTATTTTTAATCATATTAAGCGACCAACTTTGGTCGCTATATTAATAAATGTTATAATTTTTNCTCTATTTTATAAGCGACCAACTTTGGTCGCTAACTTTGAATTATATTTATTTATATTTTATAATTTTTTTTAAATAATAATATAATTATTAAAATTTAATAAGTGGGTCCCACAATAGCGACCAACGTTGGTCGCTAATCTCAGTATTTCTTTGACCAAGCAAGTCTGACCAGTCCGGTCAACATTTTGACGAAATTATTAACCAAATACCGACCAACTTTGGTCGTTAATGTATTTAAAATAATTATTTTATTATTTCTCCAATTTAAAGACCAACGTTGGTCGCTTTTCTTGACAGACCAACTTTGGTCGCTATAGTTTGGTCGCTTTTTTCCAGAATTCTAGTAGTGACTCTTAATACTTATCTTTGTAGGCGATATACTTATCATTACATATGTATCCATATCATATAAATACAAGTAATACTAGCTCTCTATTTGTTGACCATTTAATGGAATCTATCAAACACCTCATGATCATCTGTCTCTGAGTTGCATTTTGAATATTTAGAGATGTGCACAAATGCAGTATTATTGATGAAGTGATATGTAATGAGCATTATAATAAATCGAGACTCTAAAAAAGTTGAAATATTTAGATGTAAAGTAGGGATGTTACATCAACTTAAATATATAGGAGATAATAAAAATGTGAAATAACGCAAAAACTATGAAATATTTCATATTACAATAGTCGTCTTTGATTATTTAAGCACATGCATGACGAGTTTGATAACACTACAAGAGAGACCGGTTGTTTCATGTATTATAGATATATTTTTATGGTATCGAGCTTCATTTAGCTTTCAAGTTTTTTTTGTTCGTAAAGCAGAAAAAGTTGACCAGAGCAAAAAAGATCTTGAAAAAACTATTGCTGGTTTAAGAGTTTTTACCTTTCTCAATGAAGAAATAATAGATACTTACACCTCTTAATTAAGATCCAAACTAAATTCTACAGCAAAAATAAGTAGGGCATGCTGCTATATGTTTAGCATGTAAAAGAGAACGTTATCACAACTTCAAAGAACAAAGGCAGAATATCCTAATAGATACACGTACTTGTTTCTATTTGACATCCCGGTCCTCTTACTCTATAAAGTTTCAAGTGGACACCTGAACTTGATCAAATATATTATTTTAAGCCCCTCCGACCGTTGATCCAACTTACGTGTCATTGACTAAATTGAGCTGGACAATATGCGTGTAATGCACACGAACGAAGAGAATGAGCACTGTAATTTTGATTTAAAAGATTAAAATAAGAAGAAAAAAATAAAAAGAAGAGGCAAAAATTAAAGTTAAAAAGAGTGAAAGAAAAATAAAAAAAGGCTGAAGAGTCCTTCCTCCTCCCTCGTTAGTACCGTCCGTTCCCCATCCCCCATTTCTCTTCTTCTTCCCCTCCATTCTTCTCTTCCTCTTCTTCTTTCTCCCTCCTTTTTTCCAGTGGAGTTCAAATGAAACATATGAAGATTCAATTGATTTTCTGTTTTAGCTACTTATAAGTGTGGGATTTGACTTCAGTTGGTTCTAGTGGGCTTTGTAAATAAGGATTCCAACTTTCTTCAAATTGGGTAAAGATTCTTGATGAGTCTCGTTTAAATTTGTTGTAATCTTCAAGTTTGCACTGGATCTCTCTATGGGATAGTGACTGAAAAAGGATAGTGATTATTAATCATTGAATAAATATTCAAGTTTTCTTCAAATTAAGTAAAGCTATTTGATGGGTCTTATTTATTTATGGCAAAATACATAGTTTATCCATCGATCTTGTACCCAAATCCCTCTTACACACTTGTTCATCATGGGGATAATATTACACACTCAAACCTTTCAAAAGTGTGTCAACAACACACCACTTTTGACCAGTCCAAGTAATAGTTTGTGCTGTGTATGACACGCGCGTCTCTAAATTAAAAGGACCGTTTTAATCACCCAACCCTTTTAAAGATCCGACTCGCTCAAATAAAAAAATCCAACATCCAGTGCACCACCTTCCCCACCACTGCACCACCTTCTCCACCATTGCAACCCCTTCTTCTTTGTAAAAAAAAATACTCTACCATAGTTAGCACAAAAACATTAGTTCCAACACTAGATACACACAAACAACATATCCAAAGAACTAACCGGCCGGAATTTTACTTGAAACTCCATCTCCGACCATCCTTTCTTTTCTGGCATTATCTTTCCCTTTTCCAAAAACTCAATAATGATGAGCCAAAAGAAAATAACGAAAAGGAAAATTTTCAGATCTTTATTTGGCACAATTGAAAGAATCACAAAGGCCACTTAGTCAACAAAATTCCAAAATAAAAAATTGAAACCGTATCTTCTTCTGCAATTCTGCCCTTCTCACTAACACAACTGCCACCAAGAATCTTTCGAAGAAATTCCGAATCTTCAGCAACCAAAAGAACAAGTAGAATGGGAGAAAGTTGAATCGGGGAAGAAGCGAAATAGGGAGAGGGACGAAACCTTGGTGGGGGGGGGGTAGGGGTAAGAAGACGAAGGGGGGGAAAGACGATCTAGAGAATATAATGCAGATGGGGAGGTTTGGAATTGGGAAGAAGACACACGGGGTGGGGGCTGGGGGTTGGGGCAGGGAAGAAGACAAGAGCGGGAGGGGTTATTTTTTCTTTCTTTTTTTATTTGTTAATTGGTGTAAAAAGGAAGAAAAAAAAAGTTAAAAATTAGACACGTGGATTCTTTATAAAACTTTTGAAATGAAACTTTAAACATTTGCGTGCATGTTTGATGTGAAGAACACGCGAGCTAAAGTGGTGTGGGTGTGTTGTTGACACACTTTTGAAAGGTTTGAGTGTGTTATATTATCCCTGTGATGAACAGGTGTGTAAGAGGGATTTGAGTATAAGGTCGATGGGTAAACTATGTATTTTGCCTTTATTTATCTATAATTTTGAAGTAAATATGTAATGGAACTCTCCATCAATGATGTGATGGAAGAAATGTGCTTTTCGTGAAGGAAAAATAAAGTAGATGAAGGAGTAAAATATGAAAAGAAATTATATAGTTTTTAAATAATATGAAAAAAGTAAATTATTATTTTATCATGGCCTATCGACCCGACAGTGCTCCTTTGGTCCATTTAGTGGATCCTCCCCCAAAAACAAGATCATATTGAGCAGCAATTTCAAGGAAGATAGCATTGGGGAATCTGACGGGGACACTGATATGTCATCCACGTCAAGCAAGTGAGCAACACACAGCTGTGGAGGTGTTTAGAATATCATATTTGAACAAGTTCGGGTGTCCACTTGAAACTCTATAGAGTAACGGGGCCGGGATATCAAATGAGAAGAAATACAAGTGTCTATTAGGCTATTATGCCAAGAACAAAAACAAAATTTTAGAACATCATGCTAATACTAAGGTGTCGGGCTGGGCTTAACCCGCGTACCTTTCTATCTATTTAATAATATATAAGTTGGGAGTGTTCTCCATATTTAAGTTTTTATACTAATTTATTTCTTTATTATTCTTAATATTTTAATACTATAAAGATTATTCCATTAGTACAATGAGGGTTTTTACTATCGCGCAAGCAAATTTATCAAGTAATTCAAATTATACTCAATTCCTGGTTTACCAAATAGTAGTAGTAATTAGTTGGGTAAACGCAACAAACTAAAATTATAGTACTAGTAGGAGTATTTTCTTTTTTTGTTAATACACCGAAATCATATAATTAGACACAAATCCAATTTCATTCCAAAGCGGCTAAGGTTTTGTACGGCATTATCCTTCAAATCAAATTCACATAAATCATTCTCGGGTTTTGGATATCGGCAAATTCGCCGACGTTGAAGTTTTCGATCCCGATCAGGTTCCAGCGACAATGAAGCTATCGTTTTCTCTCTCTTCAAAGCCATCTTCAAACCTAAAAAAGCAGCCACCGTCTTCTTCTCAGACCTTTTCCGCCGACGATCCCCGCAGCTCCACCAACCCCACCGATAAAGAGTACGTCACCGAATTTGACCCGTCCAAACCTCCGGCGAGTTCCACCAAAGACGCACTCATAATACCTCCAAAACCCAACGAATGGCGCCCTATCAAACGGATGAAAAATCTTGAACTCCCTCTCCAACCCGATTCCGCCGCTACCGCCGATCAACCGCTCCAATTCGAACTTGACACTGGCGGCACTGCTGTCGATCCGTCGTCAGATTCCATCTCTTACGGCCTCAATCTCCGCCAATCCGAAAACCCTAACCCTAACACTGACCCTAACCCCAGCCAAATGATTGATCCGATGGCGCGTCAGTTTAAAGAAGATATGAAGAGGTTACCAGATCATAACGGAATAGATGAATTTACTGATATGCCGGTGGAGGAATTTGGGGCTGCTTTGTTGAAAGGTTATGGGTGGGTTGAAGGTAGAGGGATAGGTAGGAATGCTAAAGAAGATGTTAAAGCTGTTGAGTATAAAAGGTGGACAGCAAAAGAAGGCATTGGATTCACGCCTGAAATACCAGAACCAAAACAAAGTAGTAAGAAGGGTGAAGGAGGTGTTAAGGGAAATCATAGTGATGTTAATGGTGGGAAGAAAGATAGGGAAAAAGGAGGGAAAGGAATATGTGTAGGGAAGGAAGTGAGGGTAGTGAGAGGAAAAGAAATGGGAATGAAAGGAAGAGTTTTGGAGGTGAAAAGCGGCGGGGATTTAGTAATTTTAAAGCTTGCGAAACGAGACGAAGAGGTGAAACTTCAGGCACGGGACGTGGCTGAATTGGGTTCAGTGGAAGAGGAGAGGTGTTTGAAAAAGTTGAAAGAATTGAAGATTAAAGAAGAAAAGAGTAATAGTAGTGATGGGGTTAGAAAGCAGTCTTTTGATGGTAGAAGTAGAGATGAAGCGACAACGGAGCGGAAAAAGGACAGCAGAAGAAGTAGAGATGAAAAGCGAGATAAAGTATCTTGGCTTGCTAGTCACATTAGAGTTAGGATTATAAGTAGGGATTTGAAAAGGGGAAGGTTGTATCTAAAGAAAGGTGAAATTATGGATGTGGTTGGGCCGACGACTTGTGATATATGTATGGATGAAACTAGGGAGTTGATACAAAGTGTGGATCAGGACTTGCTTGAGACAGCTCTGCCAAAGCGTGGTGGTCCCGTTCTGGTTCTGTATGGCAGGCACAAAGGTGTTTATGGACACTTGGTTGATAAGGATAGTGAGGATGAGACTGCAACTGTCCGAGATGGCGATACGAAGGAGTTACTCAAAGTGCGACTTGAACAAATTGCTGAGTATACTGGAGACCCGAGCTATATTGGTTATTGATCCAGTCCTCGTGAGTAGAATTTGCATTGGCATGATTAGGAATTACTATTCAAATCAATGGTACTGAAAGTTTTACTTCCCTGGCCTCTCATTTTATATGAAAGTACACATTATGTTTTCGTTGCTATTCGTATAAGTGAATTGAAGGCTGTGTTCTCTCCATTGAATTACTTGTAATTTTGATGCATGTATAAGCTGCTGCTAATATGTTTTCTTTTAAGCACTTTTAGTTATTAATAATTCAGTCATTTCATTTTTTTCGTCATCTTTGAAGCTGTAACAACTCTTCTGTGTTTGTTCTACACTTCAACAACAACAACATACCCAGTAAAATCCCACTAGTGGGGTCTCGGGAGAGTAGAGTGTACGCAGACCTTACCCCTACCCCGAAAAGGGTAGTGTTTGTTCTACACTATTTCTTTATATCTAATAAATCATTGATTATAGCAACACTTCTTGAACCATACTAGCCTCCATAAGTTTTTTGATTCTTAGGTGAAACAATTGATGCACAAGTGTGTTCCAACTTTATTCACTAGTTGGACATGTAAGAGAATCCTCAGAATCAGTGTTGGAGATGATAGTGGTAGCAATGTTGGATCTCCTAGACTGTTCTTATCCTCCATCTTATATGGAGTCACTGACTGCAGCAGCGGTACTTATCCCCAAGCTTGGCGACAAAATTGAAAAAAATAAAAAACCAAGCGGGGAGGACTCAATTTATGCTGTGGGTCAAAGCATAGGAAATGTAACAACTATATCCTACTAAAAATCTCATAGGATTGCATTGCAGCACTGCTGATTGTGAGCAACTTCTCATAGGTTCTGCTAATGATATCCTCAACTAGTTCATGTAGGCTTAGTTGTTCAGCTTGCAGAAGTAGAGGTACTCTAGGTACTCTGATGGTAGTTGCTATAAGCAAACTAATCAATCCAACTAAGTCTTCCTTCCTCATTTGATTCTTGTGAAAGATAAGCACAATTCTTTTGCAAGTTTCAACATAAGTCTTAAAGTTCTTGAAAATCACGCAGCAAGTCTTGATAAAGGAAATTGACAGCTCAGTGGTTCCAATATTGCCAAATCTGTGTGAATGTGTGCAATAGCTGTCTCTCTTGGTATCTCCGATAAAAATCAGAAGTATGAGCATGGAAGCTTATGTTGATACATTCCTATGAATACCTCCATTCCTAGTAGCAGTGGGTCGGGAGGGGTATGCTCCGCTGTCCAAGTCCTCAACCACAGCCAAATATCCCACTGGAGCACCATCTAGACACACTGAGAATTGTGTATTAGCTGACAAGTATCAATGCAATTGACAAACAATTGGAAAAATTCAAATACGCCGAGTATAGCACCAGAATTGCCCAATTTATTATCTCATGTAGCTGCATGATGTCAATCCTTAGAGCACATTGTCCACACTCATTTGTTATTTTCTCAGCTAGTTTCACTGGCTATTGCTTAGCAGATCAATATAAACCTTTTTGCAGTCTATTATTAGTAACTTTAGATATAACCTTATAGAGCTCATTACGACAGGCTATAGTTCTGAAGGTACCATGTGTGCACCAGTGTCTAGGAGTTAACAACATGTAACAGTTATGCATAAATAAGAAGTTAACAATAGCGGAAATGAAATCGGAACGCCCAATATCCCAATTTGCTGTGAAAAAATTCATACGTACACACTTCTGCTTCTGTCCTTACCTTTCTTCAAGTTGAAGAGAACTTCTTTGGTTTCACTTATTTGATATCTTGTGCAGCTTAACCTGTTCTTCAACATTCAATCTATTATGAATGAAATTCTGAAGGATGGCAACCTATGTATCTAGTTTGTCTTTTAGATATCAGATCGTAGAACCCAATGCCTTCTTTCTGAGAACCATTATTTTTTTTCTTCTCAAAAAAATTATCATCCTTCTGTTGAAGCCATCTAACCCTTTCAGTTGATTTATAAGGTTGTTTTTAGTATGAGAACCTAATGAAAAGAGGATTTCAACTGAGCTCCAGATGCTATCTGTGCTCTACAGATTCAGAAAGCAATAGCCATTCAGAAAGTAATTGTATTCTTTATTACCACTAGGTCCCACACAAAATATAGCCTTAGCCAGTGTTATCAAGGCGCATTTAAAGCGAGCTTAAGCCCTGAACAAGGCGCAGCGCTTTGCCTCGCTTAGCGGGCGCGTCGTCATCAAGGTTCTACGACATACTTTTCCTTGCCAATGAACATAATCTTATTTTCAATTCTGTTTTGGCATTCACAACTCCAATTAGAAGCTGCTTCCTTTGTATAAACATCTTATTTTCTAGTTGTTTTTTGGAAATCATTTTATCTTCCTAATGATCCAGTAGCTTAAATTATTGATGACGCCCTTCACGGTATGACTCAATTGGGGTAAAAAAGAAAAAATCTTGCGCTCCTTAAGCATTTGAGAAGCGAAAGAAGAAAAATTTGAAGTTGATAAAAAAAAATGTTACCGACAAGGAATTCAAGTAAACATTCCGAGAGATTGAAAATAAGTATGGATTGGATAATCTAATAATCAAACTAACATTCAATTACTAGATTAAAATCAAGGGGGAGGAGAATTGAACTCATACATGAAATTCCTTACATAGGAAATCAAACAGAGGTTCAATGAAGAGATACAAGGGTTCTTCCCTTTACACTCACAAGGAGCCTCAATGTTTCAATCAACAAAAACTAATGAACTATGACCCTACTGGCAACTATTTATGATAGGTTTTACATTTGATTTAAGAATTTACCAAAATACCCTTAGAATTCATCTTAATTAAAATATGCTAGAGGGGCTAAGTCTTGGTTTCCTCCTTGTAAATAACCACTTAAGCATATTGTAGACCTTCAAATCCTCTTAGATGGCTCTCTTAAGGTTTCTCAAGCTCTTAAAAGATGTTAGAAAGTCTCCAAGTTCATGAGTGCCAACTCGGGAGTTATCAGAAGTCCTAGCAGTTGTTCACAATTGGAATACATCTCTGAGATCAGTCGGCTCTTCCGTTACATTTGAGGTTCTTGGATTTAATTGTATGTGATATGTAGGATTTCAAGTGATTAGGGGGAAAAGTAGGAGTATGTCCTTTGGGTTAGATTGATTTACTTTTTGATGAAGGAAGGATGTACTACTAGTCCAAGAGGAGTCACATGATTATATTGCATGTCACAACTGCTTTTGCTTGGTGTTTTTAAAGGGGGATGTTGCCATATGCAGATCCAAATATAATCTTATTTTCTACATTTGAAATTGTTCTAATGTAGTTTGATGTTCTGAAAAGCCCTAGGATGAGGCCTCTTGGATATATTTTCATTTTAGATTAACGAAGTTGTGATGGAATATGCAGGAAATGCTGAATCATGGATGTTCGTTAATGAAGTCATAGTTGCTGAAGAGGACTCCCATGTTTGCTAATACTCGATCTGTCTTAACTCATGTTCATTGTACATTTGTTGAAAACCCGTTGATAGACCCTTGAATTTCTTAACTCGAATTTTGTGGTGCGCGAGATGTCATAGTTGCCAAAGACGAGCCCCATGTTGCGCAACAAGTCATAGTTGCCTAAGAGGACTCCCATGTTGCTAATACTCCATATATTTTAGCTCATCTTCATTGTACATTTGTTGAAAATCCTTAGAGACCTTGAATTTCATATTTTTATGAGGTTTTTAATTTGTGTTGCGCAAGTGTTACAGTGAGATAACGTACTCTTGTTACGGCGAAGCTGCAGTTGTTCTAGTGTCTGTGTCTCCTCAAGTCAGAGAAGGTACATATCTATTTGGACTTCTTTACAGAGTCTTATAGGTGGAGGTGACGGAATTCTTATTCTAATTGGATCATTGATAAATTGAAGTACAACAACAACCAAAAAACCCAGCTTAATCCCATACATTGATAAATTAAAGTGTATCAGTGAAAAGAACGTTATTAAAAGCTTTTGAATAAAATTGCAGGATGGACTTAGGAGGCTTCTTTCAGACCTCCATAAATGCAACAAACTCGGATACATAGTTAATGCAGTACCCTGAATTAAAGCCGTTCTTATACAGCTATATGATAATTCAAAAGTCCAAGCTTCCACACTGCTTGCTCTGTAAATTTTGTGTTCCATTAGCTTGCCTCATATTAGTATTACGTTTGTTATCAAGATCTCGACTCCGCCCAATGCCTAACTTCGGTAAGCCACGATTAAGGCCCTCAAGCAAGACACATGCTTTGCACCATTTCTGCAGATTTACACAAGGAATGTACCAGTGAGGACTCAATTCAGTTAAATGCTAACAAGCAGTCCTTTCTGTACAACTAGTAAGAACAAATATCGTTTATAACATGCCTACAAGAATGAAAATCAAATTACAGTTAAATGACAATGAATCACGTACAGGAGCAGGGACATCAAATAAATCTATTTCAGCACGGATATAAAATTGTTCAGAAGAAAATTTAACCAATCAAGTTTGCCAGTGCATAGGAGATTGATGTATCATAGTCCAATGACAGCACTTACGAGTTACAGACTAAGCTAAAAAGTAGCAATCTCGAGTCAAGATAGATGCTAGAACTCGAGTATTGCAAAATGCAAGGCACTAGAAGAATCATCTTTACCTGGCTGGATATATAACCACATCTTTCACAATTTCCTTGTTCCGGCATCTTTGTAGAGGTGGAGATCCGAAAGTCCTCACCTGATTTGATAATGTCGAGAATGGCTCTAGGTCTGTTATCATGATTACATAGTTATTTGTCAAGAAGAAAAGCATTTTGCACCGACAGAAAGACTAATTTATACACCACAGAAAGCACTTTTAAAGAAAATTTCTTTTCTGGAAGACTTTCGACTGGAAACTACCTTATCCTTTCTAAATCTTTAATGAACTCACGAGCAAAGCCACGGTAAGCATTAGGGGAATAAATACCTGCATTTTCATAACAGCTAACTTTTTAGGATGATGCACAAGGATATGACAAAGCGAAAACAAATTAGCAAGATGACTTCAGTATTGGATCATATGGCATCTAAAGGAAACAAGCACTTGTCGCTGCCACTCATTCCAGACAATTATATTGAAAATATGTTTTGACACATGTAGTAGAAATGAAGCCTCAACGACATTGAGTGCTCGGACCTTCACAATACATACTTAAAAGAAATGTCCCACAACCAGGAATGACCGTAAAACCATAATCAATAGATGGGCAAAGGGCTGGCAATGGTAAAAAGTTCAACTATTATAATATAGACATTACATGCATGTCATACAAGAAAATTATTACCAATAGATGATCGTTAAATGTTCCCAAGAGCAAGAAGGACATACAATGGAGGTAGTTGCAGATTCAAAAACATCCAAATTACTACTTTCTCCGTCCAACTCTAATTGATCAACTCTCACAGAGCTTAAGAGTAAAATCTTGTCGATATATTATTATACTGAGATTGATAAAGACTAATAATAGTTTGAAGAAGTGAGCAGTTAGCCGAAAAATATCACATTATGGAACAATACAAGGTAGTATTAGGTCTATACTGGTGGATCTTCAGACCGAAAATGTTAAGAAAGAGGTCAACTTTTTGCTACAGACTAAGCTAAAAAGTAGATCAATCATAATGTGGTTGGGAAGTACTTGAGTAGTTCAGAACTTCAGATGTTACTACTTTCATATATTCTAGACAAAATATATTTGAAGTGCATTTTTGCAATGTACATAGTATATGATACATAACTATTATTTTGTTCAGTAAAGGGCATATAGAATGACCAGATGTGGAGATAAATTTTTAATACTGAACTATTATAAGATGTAGCAATTTTAAGACTTGTTCATACTGTCACTTTCTCTCAAAAACCTCTTTAAAAACACCTGCACCTCTTTCTATTGTAAAGGAGGGAAAGAGAGAGAATAAGGTGGACCAGCATGCAGACAGCACACAATAAAGGGCTTCAACAAAGAGAACGGAAATAATAACAGCAAATAAAGAAGACCAGAGGTCCTAGTACTAGAACTGAAAGTTGACGGAAAGAGAATACACTTACACTCTGTAGAGAAGTAGTCCAGCTTTTTAAAGTATGCGTACGTAAACAGCGAATTAAGGTAAGACAGTCATGGGTGATCACAATCAGAAAACTAAGATTTTACTGAGGAAGAACCAGCTCCTTGGGGGATATAGTAAGGGGTAGTCCAATAAAACCTAGAAAGGATATATGACAATTTCCTTCTCATATGTGTATTTGAAAGGCTTGCATCTTGGTATTGGCCCGTCTTCCCCAGTAATTATAGATGTGCATCTACTCAACCTGGTTTGTTAGATGTAAATTAGATGTAAAAAGCCTATCAATAATTTGGGGAAGGAAAAGAGGAAGAGAATCTTAAAAGAGAACTAAATTGCACTTTTTGTTTTACCTTGCAATATCACCTCGTAGAATATTTAAAAGGACTGTTTCAGCAATATCATCTGCATTATGTCCGGTAACAAGCTTGTCTACCTTTAGCAATGCAGAACCTCGATCAAGAGCCTTACAAACAAAAACTAATCACTGTGATATCTATATTACCAGTTTCGAAGAAGAAGTTTCAAGAAACTGCAACTTCTAGGGGAATGGAAAGTATTCCAAACATATTAACTACAAGAAGAATGCAAAGAAGGTAACTTCAGGAGACTGAACTAAGCTTGGTCATTCTAAGTGAAAAACAGAAAACTATGTCAGCCACAGAATAGAACTCCACATATTTCAAAACTTAGTTTGTACTCTTGCATGTACCTTTTATGCATGACATATATTACATAGAGATTTCTGGGAAGGTGCGAATTGTGGGTCCAGACGTTGGAGACATTTATGAAAAATATAATCTTAAACCCAAATGCAAGTATGTCAAATTACCTGCCGACGAAAAACACCACAAAATGTGCAATTATTCTTCAAGCCTATCAATTTCACTATTTCATCCATTGTCCAACCATACAATTCGCTGTAGGAAACTACTTTTAGAGGAAGTCCATACTGAAAAGAGAAGACAACAATAACACCGTCACAATAAAATTGAGTGGATATAGAGGTTAAAAATTAGTCAAAAAATCAAACTCATCTAGTGTAGAAACTCCAGATGCTGCAACGTCA
This sequence comes from Nicotiana attenuata, assembly GCF_001879085.1. Taxonomy (NCBI): domain Eukaryota; kingdom Viridiplantae; phylum Streptophyta; class Magnoliopsida; order Solanales; family Solanaceae; genus Nicotiana; species Nicotiana attenuata. The sequence continues at coordinate 420,377 of NW_017670679.1, forward strand.
TCTTAACACTGGAAAATGACAACTACAGATGCTAATGTGATGCTAAAGTAGCAATTTAAGATTATACTGGACGAACACCATCATTAGAGGAGAAAAAAGCTATAGTCAGAGAACCAAGAGATATTGGTGGAAGATGTGAGCTCCTCAATTTAGAATAAACAACTACACCCCAAAACCAAGTTAGTTGGATCGACAATATGAATCCTCACTATCCTAAGCCAGAGAATGTTTGGATATAGCAAGTTCCTAGTGAATGTTTGCTGACCCTGGAAGTATAAAAGAGTCGCAATCATATACTTTTACATTGTCCTTCTGTGATGAAAGTGCAGATGAAATTGTCTGTTACCATGCAAGATACCATTCTTGACTTAGCTGCTTTGAATGAGATGGTTCAAACTAAGATGCTGGTAAAGGAAGAGAGGTAAAACTTTGGGGGTTTTCTGCTGCTTGACAATAATATAGGAAAATGGCTGCAACAACTGCAATATTTCATATTCGAAGTTCCTTATGACTAGTTTAGGCACTATGGTTTACAAAAGACAAGGTTACATTCACCTCCATCAAAGGATTGTAACATCTAGCACAAGATGGCTAAAAAAAGCTATGTCCTAAGACATACACAGACTATGTTGGTCAAGTTAAGAAAAACAAGTGAGATAAACTTGGCTTCATGCAGTTTTGCTCTCATAGGTTAGTGAGAAAAGCCAATGATAAATATGAAGCATAGGATAGATTACAGAGTTAGTAGTTATTTAACGAGACCTATGATTCGAACTGACAGCTTTAAAAGATTTTCCCTGCCTGTAATTCATTTCTTTTGACTGTTTCAAGAGAGTCATCTCGGTAACCAGTTATGCCTTCATCCACTGATAGTAAGAAGAGATCCAATCCATAGTTGTGTCTACGGTTCAACTCTGACATTACATATGCAAGCACTGTTGAATCTGCAAACAACCAGATTGCCATCACAATTGAGGCTAATTCATCAAGTACAAAAGAAGGCATGCTTAAAATGAACCAGCAACTTTCACATATGGAAAATATTTTGTGCAGCAACCAAGGGTGTGGCCAGTGGTCAATGAAGCAGGAGGAGAACCATGAGTTCTCAAGTTCAAGTCCTAGTGGAGACAAAAGACACAAGGTGAATTCATCCCATCTTCCTAAGCCTTGATGGGCAGAGTTACTTGGTAACTGTGTTGTTGGGAGACAGCAGATATCTTATGGGATAGTCTAATTGCGCGCTAGCTGGACGGACACCATCATCATTAAAAAAGAAAAACATTCTACCCAATTCCAATTAAAAGAGCAGCTCTCCACTATGGGGCAATTTACAACAACGCTTAACGAGGCTTGCAATATTCAGTAAAGATCCATGCTTAGTAGTAAGTTATAGTGGACCGTTTTAGAACATTCACAAGAGAGTAAAGAAGGGTAATACTACTCTCTCCATTCCAATTTATGTGACGTGATTTGCATCGGCATGAAGTTTACGGAAGAAGTGAAGACTTTTTGGAACTTGTGTCTAAACCATGCCATAACATTTGTGTGGTACTAAAAGCCTTTAATTAAGCATAAAACGGGAAGTGTAAAGTTAATTGTTTCCAACTATAGAAATGTGTCATTCTTTTTTGAACAGACTAATATGGAAATAGTGTCATTGTATGTTAGCAATTTTTTGTCCATGATGGCATAATAAATTTGAAGCTTTGGTCGAAAGTATCGACTAGAGAGGCACAGATTCTGTGAAATACATGTTTACTGACCTTTTCCACCGGAAGCTCCAATAGCTATACGTTCCCCAGGCTTGAAAAGCTGGTTATCCACAATAACCTTATGAATCTCATCTTCAAACACTGCGTAAAAACACTCCCTGCATATCTTTTCAGGAAAAAAATAATAAAACTTTAGCTCTTCAAAATGAGAAAAGGAAAAAAAAACAGTGAAGAGGAGGGAGCGTGAGAATACTTGTTCAAGGGTTTTAGGGCGTTTAAGGGCGGCGCGTTTTTCATTACAGAGGGTACACAGTCGGCCCCTTGGCTTCGCCGCCTTCTCCATCTTTCACGCTAACTAACCACCAATCTGATCTCAGGCCGTCACCGGTGAAAGCATCTGGCCATCTATATTCAGTTGTATGACAAAAATGGTCTCATATGTTTGAAAAAAATTCAAAATAGTCCTTTAAATAGCGTCTTAGCATTTTTTAGTCCTTAAAGTTTGTGAGCATTGCACTTTTTATATCCGTCAAATATTTAACAAACTCTTGATTGTTAATTTTAATAAGAAAATAGATTAACAAGAACTCATATTTTGATATTCATTTTGTATCGTTTCTACTATTTTTTGTATCTATCTTCAAGTGTCCGAGTGTAGTGTAGTGTTACAGTTTCTCGGATTTGGCAATACTTTATCCTTGCTAATAGTTGAATGTTTTTTAACGGTTTCAATTAAATCTAATAGTCATGCTTATTAAATATTAGACGAAGACTAAAATACTTTTAGCAAACTTATAAGGCTATAACTGTACAAGAATATTTTAAGAGACTATTTAAACTTACCTAAAAAGGGACCGTTGTCATTTGCTCCACCCACCATAAGAAAAATGGTATTCCATATGTCCCAATTTATGTGGCACTTTTTTTTTAGTCAATACCAAAAAAATGGCATTTTCTTATTTAGAAATAATTTATCTTTAGAATTTCTACTTTACCCTTAATGAAATCACACACACGTACCCGCGAGAAATGAATCAGGCGCGGAAAGAGTCTTTCGGATGTTGAATGGTCTGGTCAACTCGTTCTGTTCCTGTATAGAAAGGAAGTAACCCGTGGGTATCTTCTATTAATTAACGAACTGGGAATCATAGCTCGCTTCCAGGCGATCGGAAAATAGAGAAATGGTTTATATATTCAAGACAATTACGTATTTACAAAATACCGTCTCAATTCATCCTATTTCATCAGATTCGTAACGTGATATGGTTCTGAAGGATGAACCGAATATGGATAGTTCCAATAAGATTTCATTCTTGAACAAAAATCTATTTTTGCCTCCCCTCTCTCTCCCCCTTAAATT